>NW_021405279.1:97392-193107 GCF_001605985.2 Dendrobium catenatum | reverse complement strand
AATCTAAGCTCAGATCCTCCCAAATCGTCTCTGGCGTTGGTAGCGGCAAATATAAGCCTCCTAGTTGGCCGCCGGTTTTGTAACTTTGGCAAATGGGACAACGCTCCACGAACCTCATTACATCTCGATGCAAATGTGGCCAGTAAAAACGGGACTGAAGTTGTAAATAGGTATTGGTCCGACCTACATGAGCTGCTAGACCACCACAGTGCACTTCTTTAATTAGTTGAGGACGCCAAGATGAGTCGGGAATACAGAGCTGGTTGCGATGGAATAGGTAGCCATGTCGAATAGCAAACTCAGTATTCGGCTTGTCCTGTTGGCAATCTTCCCAAGCTTCCTTAAATTCAGGATCAGTGGAGTATAACTCCTTTAGGCATTCTAACCCGATGAGCTCTGTCTGCAGTTGTGTGATCAACAAATGTCTGTGGCTGAGCGCGTCTGCAACGACATTCTGCGGTCCAGACTTATGCTTAAGCACGAACGAGAAACGTTGTAGGAACAGGATCCACCTCGCGTGCATCCTATTAATGTGCTTCTGTTTGTTAATGAACTGCAACGCGCGATGGTCACTGCAGAGAACAAACTCCTGCTGTAGAAGATATGATTCCCACTGCTTGAGAGCACGCACCACGGCGTACAATTCTTGCTCATATACGCTCCAGTTTTGACGAGAAGGACAAAGTTTCTCGCTAAAGAACTCCACCGGTTGGTTCTCCTGGCTCAAAACCGCCCCAATTCCCACTCCTGATGCGTCTGTGTCGACGTGAAACGGCTTCTCAAAGTTGGGCAAGGCGAGTACTGGAGCTGATGATAAGGCCAATTTGATTTCCTCAAAGCTGGAAGTTTGATCAGCACCCCACTGGAAATGTTTCTGCTTGAGGCAGTCGGTGATCGGTGCCATAATTGTACTAAAATTTTTGATGAACCGGCGGTAGAAGTTCGCAAGCCCATGGAAACTACGGATTTCGGTGAATGATTTCGGGATTGGCCAGTTCGTAATGGCTTCCACCTTCCGCTGATCCACGCATACACCTGCACCCGAGATAACAAACCCAAGAAAATAAACTGTAGAAGCAGCGAATTCGCACTTACTCGAGTTCAGGAAGAGCTGATTTTGCCGAAGAACAGAGAAGATCTCTGCCAAATGTACCAGGTGATCAGCTATGGATGCGCTGAAGACAAGGATGTCATCGAAATATACTACGCAGCTGATGTTTAAAAATGGCTTGAGCACCTCCGTCATCAACCGCATGAACGTCGACGGGGCATTGCATAGCCCAAAAGGCATGACACGCCATTCGTAAAGACCATGGCGCGTTTTAAATGCGGTCTTCCACTCATCACCAGGTCGAATTCTGATCTGGTGATAACCGCTTCGGAGGTCAAGTTTTGAGAAGACGGTAGCTCCCGCCAGCCTTTCCAGCAACTCTTCAATTCTCGGTACCGGGAAGCGGAACTTGACTGTGATCTTGTTGATGGCGCGGCTGTCCATACACATTCGCCAACTCCCATCTTTCTTTGGGACAAGGAGAGCGGGCACGGCGCAAGGACTGTGGCTCGGTTGAATTAACTTGTTCTTCAGTAAGTCATCAACAAGCTTTTGCAGGGTTTCGTGCTCTTTCGGGCTCAACCGGTGGTGAGGCAAGTTTGGCAGTGTGGATCCTGGCACGAAATCGATTTGATGTTGCAGAGAACGTAAAGGAGGTAAAGTATTTACACTCCCATCTAGTAGTTCTTCGAATTGTTTGAGCAATGGGTCAATCAAGCGTCTGTTGTCAATATCCTGGCTGGGTGTGACTTCCCGTATGATCAGAGCCAAGAGCGGCATATTCTTCTCGCAAGCAGCTAACAGGCCATTGCCAGAGACTATGTGAAGTGCTGGTCGAACCGTATCAGCTTTATTGTTTCCCGCCGCTGAATGTGGCAATAATCGGAGTCGTTTTCCTTTCCATTCCAGGGAGTAAGTATTGGCTCTCCCGTCATAAATAGCACTGACATCAAATTGCCAGGGACGGCCGAGAATCAAGTGACAGACATCCATTTCTACGACGTCGCAAACCACCTCACAGGTATAATGCTTTCCGATTGAAAACTGAACACGACAGGTTTCAGTGACAGAAATTTCCATTCCTCGTTTGACCCAGCTGATCTTATAAGGCTGTGGATGCTTCGCCGTTTTGAGTTGCAACGCTTGCACGACCGCCTTTGACACTACATTCTCCGTGCACCCGCTGTCAATCAATATATCACAGACTTTCTCGGCGATTGTGCACTTCGTTTTGAATATAGCATGCCGCTGCGATTCTGTGACCTTTCGAGGAGCCAATAGTAGTTTCTCCAGTACGCAAACCAACGGTTCCCCTTCATCCCCGAGTACATCCTCTACTTCCTCTTCTTCTTCCCGCTGATCCGCTGCATCCTCCTCTTCTCCTTCCAGGAGCTGCAATTGTTGGCGATTGGGGCATTCGTTAGACTTGTGTCCTGGCTGAAAGCATCGAAAGCATTTGAGTCCTTGAGGTCGCGGATACGGGTTATCTTTGGCGGGAAATCTGGGCTTCAGAGGAGCTTTAGGATCAGAATTAAGTTTAGGCGGTTGAGACAAACCACTGTTATCTGGTAATAACGGTGTTTTGCGCATCCCGGAGCTTTGCTGTTTAGTCAGGTCGACGGTATCCACGGTCGGTCTGCGTTGTGTACCACTTCGCAGGTGACGGCTCAGCTGAATTTCCGCCTTGAGGGCGAAATTAACTGCCTGTGAGAGTGACCAAACTGAGTTCAATTCCAGTTTGTCTTGAATGCTTTCCCTTAATCCGCCAATGTATCTTGCTACCAATTGGTTGGAAGTCTCATTCAGATCATTCCTCGCGGACAGACTGTAGAACTCTTCTGTATATTCACTCACCGTGCGATTGCCCTGAGCGCAGTGTTGATATTTTAAATACAGCATCTGTTCATAATCAGTGGGGAGAAAGTGTCCCCGCAACAACTGTTTCATCCTCAACCAGCTGCGAACAGGTCCGCGCCCCTCTCGCCGGCGGCATTGCAACAACTGTGACCACCAAGCACTAGCTCCTCCCTTAAGTCGACACGCCACGTACTTGACCTGTTTTTCCGGCTCAATCTCCATATAATCAAAGAAGTTTTCTACTGACCTCTCCCAATGAGATAGTCCTCGATGTGTAGCCTTCCATCAAAGACGAATGTCCAACTTCACCCGAAATTCCCCTTGGTGTCGGGTCTCTGCGATTATACCGCCGAGGACGGCGGGCTCCATCAGATCCGCATCAGAATCTGAGAATCCTTCCGGCATAAGGCTTTCCTCGTTCTCCTCCGAGTCTGAGAACTCCGGAGAAGCAATGTTGCGACGTCGTCGTCCACGAGTCCTGAAATCCTCTGTTATTTCAGTCGGGTGTGTGTTAATTGATCGGTGTTGGCCGGTTTTCCTTTTTCCCGTTTGCGGCAAACGGAACTTCGCCCAGCTCGCTGCCACCGGCGGTTCACGACGAAATGCAGCGGTGAGGACGCCCCACCGCCGCTGCTATTTCATCAACCGTTCTCGACCCCAGCCGTGCGCAAGCCCAAGCGCCTCCAGACTTCGGTTGTCCTCGCTCGTCGCACGCTTGCGTGGACTTGCCATCTTCCCAAGCCGCTGGCCTCTGATACCAGAATGATGTGGTATACGAAGGAAGAAGCAGGTTCACAAGTGATGTAGCTACCGAAGGCAATGCAATAGTAATGGCTCTAGCCAAAGTTTGTATATCATCAACTAACTGATTCATCTTCTCGGTAGAGAAGATATACAGGAAACGAAGAAACAAAAATAGAACTAAAGCATAGAAGCAGGTGAACACAGACCTGCGCACGGCTATTTGAGGAAATAAACGTAGTGGAGCAGCCACTACTAACTAATCCTGCAATTACTTTAGTTAAGCTAATATAATAAATAAAACTAAGTTTAAATAATACTGTAAATGGCGCCAACGGCTGGATGCACCGCATCAGGGCGTCGACCTGGGAAGTTCCGAACTGTTGGGGAGAACCGAATAGGGGATTTGCTTTGTGGGAATGAGAAGGAGATGGGGCTGATCGTGCGAATGAAGGGTCCCACGCGAACTGGACTTCTCGGATCGGTTCGGAGGAGGCAATGGGGCCTTGGCTGGATTTATTTGCGAACTGCAGTGGAGAGGGATGCAGTTCGTGAACTGCAGAGAGTGGGAGAGCGGTTCTCAGAAGTTACATGTAACTAATTGTGCCGACAGTTGATGAAGCCAAAGCCATACTCTGATTTCAATCGAAACTCAGTTCATAAAATTCAAATCTCATAGTCATTCGCCAAATAGGCATTTTGAATATGGAGACCAGGATAAGAATCACAGATCAGATGAAAAAGCTAACCGCCTTTACAATCTGTGGGAGTCAAATGCATATTTATGGTTTGCAGGAATCATCAAGTACGGCGCTTGCTCAAACGCCATGAATTTGGTTCATTATATCTGTCATAGAGAGGCTCAATTCGCTCTTGACGCTTTCGCTTGCTCATCTTTGTTGGATCTGATGATTTATAAAATCTAGGTGCGAATTCTACGAGCCATTTGGGATCAATAACGGTAACTTCGCACATGTACTTCTTTGTTGTCATGACAAGCTCATGATATATAACCCAATCTGGTTGCCTTTGAAAGATAGCACTGCTGGGTTGAATGTAGACTGGTTGGTTCTTCATTAGGGTTCTGTAACCTTCTTGAGGATCTTTTCTTGCAGCATGAAAGAAGAATCCGAAAGCAATAGCCTTCCTTATCTTTGTGAAATTTTTACCGGCACTGGCAACATCCAATTTATACCTATCCATAATAGTGAGGAGTTGAATGAGATTTGGATTGAATTGATTTTGATTTGAATTGAGTGATAGGCTCGAGTCGATGCTACGTCAATGGGTATCCACCTAAGAGAAATCCTGTGGGCGACATCTATTCTAGGTTACGAAGACCTAGGCGCTAGAGTTGAATTCTAGGGAAATTAACCTCGAATAATGAGGTCAACAGATCCCACCACCTCCAATGAAGCAGCTCGAACTACCCAATTGCGAACTGCAATGTCCCAAGAATTTCAGGAACTCCAATCCCACGGAACATGGGATCTAGTTCCTCCCAATCCTAACAAAAATGTCCTAGGATGCAAATGGACGTTTCGCACCAAATATCTAACCGATGGAACCATTGCCCGATACAAAGCCAGACTCATCGCAAATGGATTCAACCAAGAATACGATATCGATTACAATGAAACCTTCAGCCCGATTGCCAAAATGCCTACAATCCGAATTCTGCTATCTATCGCCCTCCATCAATCCTGGTCTATCCATCAACTCGACGTCACCAATGCCTTTCTACACGGTAATCTCAATCATACTATTTTTATGAAGCAACTTACAGGATTCGTCGACGAACTTCATCCTGACTACGTCTGCCGCTTGAAAAATGCCCTTTACAGCCTAAAACAATCTCCACGCTAATGGTTCGCAACTCTGTCCGGATACTTACAAACTCTTAGCTTCAAATTTAGCTCCTCAGATACCTCTCTTCTTATATACTCCAACAATGAAAATTCTATGTACTTCTTGGTATATGTCGACGACATTCTTCTCACCGATAATTGCCCCAAGGAAATTAAGACTCTTCTTGACAATCTAAGCACCAAGTTTACCATGCGGGACCTTGGAAATATATCACAGTTCTTAGGCATACAAGTGACTCACACTTCTTATGGCCTCCACCTCAACCAAAGCAGATTTGCACACACAATCCTCTCTCGCTCAGGTATGTCAAATTGCAAACCCGTTTATACTCCTTCTCAATTAAAAACCCAAAATACTAACACTTCCTCTGCTGCTTTCTCTAACTCCTCACTATATCGTCAAATTGTCGGTTCGTTACAATACCTAACTCTAATGAGATCAGATATCTCCTACGTCGTCAACAAGCTAGGCCTGCCAACACATATAGAACCCAACAAAGTCTCACTTCAAAGCTCTCAAATGTTTGCTCAGATATATCGAAGGTAAAATTCACGACGGACTACCCATGTTCTAAGACAAGCCCATAATCTGCTCTTATGCGAACTCATATTGGGTCAGCGACACAGCTTATAGGAAATCCATCACATGCTACTACAACTTTCTTGGATCTAATCTTATATTATGGAGTGTCAAGAAACAAAAAGTTGTTGCCTGCTCATCTACCAAAGCTGAATATCGTGCGATTGCATCCGCTGCAGCTGAGATAACATGGCTCTGCCGTCTACTTCAAGAACTCAACTGCTCTCAATCTTCAGCCACTACTCTATTCTGCGATAATACATCCGTTATTGCATTGGCAAACAACCCTGTTTTTCATGCATGAACAAAGCACATCGAAGTCGATTGCCATTACATTCGCAACTGTGCTAAGGACAAAATTATCCAAGTTCATCACATATCCACTAAAGACCAGTTGGCAGACCTACTCACCAAGCCGCTTCCAGCACCTCGCTTTAAGTTCCTAGCAATCAAGCTAGTGAAACCTCCAGATAAACCAAATTGAGGGGCCCAATTAAACATATCAGCTATTATTATATTAGTTTCAAGACTCCATGTGTACTCTTGATATTTATTGTCTTTGTATTTTGCTTTTCACTTTTCTCTATTTATACTACCTGTATAGTTCCTCACCGATATGAGAAAAAATTCTTATTTCTTTTTCCATCTACCTTTCTCTATTTCAGCATGATTCTTTCTATTATTGTCATATTCTTGAGATAACAGTAACTACATCAAATCCTCACAATGCAATTTTTAAAAAATCTTGGCAATGATATCCACTAAAGCAGGGGGAATAACCTCCTAATTTTTGCACATTCCATTTACCATTATGAATAGTGGACCTTGATGGGTCAATAGTATGAGTATTTAAAAAATTGTCAATTGAGTAAGGCCCAATTATCTTGGCAAAAGAACACCTTACCCTTACCCAAACCCCATTAAATGTACTGTTCAGCTTCTCATTTCTATTGCAAAGTCTTTTCAACACCCAAGTGTTAGAGGATCTATAATTTCATAAAATCGGGTGAACATTATTGCCAAAGAACAACATTGACCTAAGCATATGCATATATGCTATGCTGAGGCCCAACAAAGCAACATCAAGAGGCTAAAGAAAGAGTAGACTTGAACTTTCTTTTGCAATGTTAATGCAACAGAGCTTTAAGCTCCATTTGGAATGACTTTTTTACTATTTCTTAAAATAATTTTTAGTACAAAAATAAAAAATTAAAAAGTTGTTTCAAGAAATAATAAAAAAATCATGTCAAACGAAGCACTTACTTTCTTTCAAAAATCACTTTTTACCGGAAGCCCTTCTCTTGAGAATCAATCCAAATGGCATATGAGAAGCTTCAATAATCATCAACATCCATAAAAACTCCAGCTACAAAGATTTGAAAAACATAACCAGTAAGGAAATTTTCATGCAAAGGGTTATCAAATAAAGATCGATATGAGAAAAGAAAGATTTTTATCAAATATGCGAGCTTCTAATTATAAAAAACCAACAGACAGAATCTACAGATGTTTCATTTGAAAATTCATAAAATCACTGCATATAAGTTCTCATCACTCAGGAAGAGTTCTGAAAGATTAATGGTGTACTCTATGTAAAATAGAGCTAGCACCACTTAATAAATCTAAGAAAACATAAAAGTATAATATAATATTATTTGTTATCATCTTTGTCATTAAGCTGATGTGCATATAAGTTCTCATCACTCAGGAAGAGTTCTGAGATAATAATGATCTTAAAAACTTTAATAGATAAATCATTTTAATTACAAGTTCATAAAAATAACACCAAGTACTCTATGTAAAATAGAGCTAGCATCTCTTAATAAATCTAAGAAAACATAAAAGTATAATATAATATTATTTGTTATCTTCTTTCTTTCATGCTTTAGCTAACAAAAGTAGAATTAAAAGTTATATTCAATTCACAGGTTGGTTAATTGATAACCAAGGTTGTGTTTATGATACTGAAGATACTATTGTTACTTCTGGTGTGGAATATTTTAAAGATATTTTTAATGCTGCAAATTCTACAAATTCTATTATTAACCCCAATGTCATCCCTATTCTCTTGGGTGAGGAAGATAATTTTTTTGCTTACTCAACTTCCTTTGGAAGATGAACTTTGGAACACTATAAAGACATGAATGGGGATTCTGTGGCTAGGCCTGATGGTTTTACTATTAATTTTTTTTGATAAAACTTGAGATATTATTAAAATTGATGTGGTGGAAGCTGTGCATGATTTCTTTAGTGGTAATCCTTACCCTAAATTTTTTTCCTCCACAAATATTGTCCTTATCCCTAAAAAAGATTACTACCTATTGTAATGATTTTAGATCTATCAGTCTTTGTACTTTCTTTAACAAACTTGTGGCGAAAATCATTGCCTCTAGATTAGCATTAATTTTGCCTAGAATTATTTCCTACAACCAAACCGGTTTTGTTAAAGGCAGAAGCATTTTTTACAACATTTTATTAGCCCAAGAGATGGTTCATGATATTAATGCTAAAGGTATTGGACGTAAAATCCTTTTTAAACTTGATATTACTAAGGCGTATGACAATTTGAATTGGGATTACCTTTATTAAATATTGTCTATGTTTGGCTTTAATCAATTTTTCCTTAAGCTTATTAAGCATAGAATTGAAAACTTTTTCTTTTATGTTATCATAAATGGTAGTAATCATGGTTTTTTTAAATCCAAGAATCGTCTTAGACAAGGGGATCCTTTATCCCCTTTTCTTTTTATTATAGCAATGGAATATCTCTCTAGGGGCTTAGAGTATCTTTACAGAAGGTATCCTAACCTTACTTTTCGCACGTCGGGTGGTTTTCCCATCACTCACCTTAGTTTTGCTGATGATTTTATTATCTTCTCTAATGCTTCGATTTATAAAAAATGTTAAAACTTTGGTTCAATTTTTAGATGTTTTCCAGAATACTAGTGGTCTTTCAATTAATAGGGATAAGAGTAACTTTATCTCTGACAAATCTATGAATAGTAACCATTTGAATAAGATTAAAAGAATTTGTGGCTTTAACCCGTCTTCTCTGCCTATTAAATATTTTAGTACTCCTCTGCTTAAAGGTAGGAAAAAAACTATGCTTTTTGACAATATTTTTACTATCTTTCGAAGGAAATTCACGCATTGGTCTTTTAATTTCCTTTCTTTTGGAGGGAGGTTGATTTTGATTAAAAGTGTTCTGAGTTTTATTCCTGTATTTATATTTCATACGTTGCAACCTCCTTCTAATGTTTGCATGAGAATGGAAAAAATGATAAACAAGTTTTTTTGGTGTGCTACTAACAATAAATTTTGTATTAATTGGGCGAAGTGGAAAAATATGTGTGGGGTTTATAAAGAAGGTTCCCTTGGTTGCAAATCCATTCCTGATATTGTACATGCCTTTTCTCATAAATTGTGGTTTGGATTTAGATCTAATATTAGTCTTTGGGCTAAGTTTATGAAAGCAAAATATTGTAAGTGTATTAATTCTCTGATTTGTTATTACAAATCTTCTGATTCCCCTGTTTGGAAAAGAATTTGCAAAATCAAATGGGAAGCTGATTTGAATATTCAATGGGGGATCGGTAATGGGGAGGTCTCTTTCTGGCAGGATAATTGGTTGGGGTTTTCCTCTATTGATGATTATCTTAACACCCATACCAACACTAACATCAAAGTTAATGAATTCTTTCACAATGGTGATTGAAACATGTCTAAGCTTTAGGAGGTGGTCCCTCAAGAGATTATTGATATTATCTTTCAAATCCAGTTACATTTACATAATAAAGATAAAATTCTTTTTAAACTATCGTCTACGGGTGATTTTAGTCTTAATAAGCTTTGGGAGAATATTAGAGTTAAAGAGGAAACTTCACACATTTTTTAGGCTCTTTGGCATAACATTATTCCTTTATCTTATTATTTATTAACCTGGAGATGCCTTAAAGGTTATTTGCCTGTTGATAACAGATTATGGAAGAAAGGTTTTTTTCTTGTTTCTAAATGTCAATGTTTATTGAGAGCATTCAACATGTTTTTGTTAATAGTATTATTGGTCGCCGTGTTTGGTCCCATTTCTTTAATCTGGCAGGGTTGGGGGTTTTTAATACTACTTGGGATTTGAATAATACTCTTAAAATGTGGTTTACGAAGGGTAAAGGTCATATTCAGAACTTACTTCCCATTATGATTATTTGGTACCTTTGGAAAGCTAGAAATGAGTCTAAACAAAATGATATTAAGATGAATGCTAATCAGATTATTACCAATATTAGAAATAAGGTTTTGCAATTGCTCTTTGTTAACCTTATTTTCTCAAAAAACTACACTAACTGTACTATGTTAGCTAATCAATTATTTTGGCTTAAATACTATTGCTGCTATTGCAGTTAAGCTGGACCGTATTGTTAGATGGTTAAAACATATTTTTCCTTATGTAAAACTTAATATGAATGGTTTTGTTGGTATAAATTCGGCTGGCATGGGTGGTATTATACGCAACCATCTTGGTAATCCTATGGTTGTTTTCTCTGGGCCTCTGAATTTTTGTTCTGTGTTGACTGCCGAGCTATTGAGTTATCTTATGGTTTAGACCTTTGTCTGAGGTTGGGGTTTCATCATGTGAACATTGAAGTCGACTCTAAAATTGTTATTCATGTGATTTCTGAGAACAATGCTGGTACCCCACAAGATTTTTATACTATTAGGAAAATTAAGATGATGCTTACTTGTAATATCTCCCATATCTATCGTGAAGGTAACGCCTGTGCGGATTGGCTGGCTAAAGTTAGTTCCCAAAGTGACACTTTTCACGATTTGTCTGTGACGAATCTGCATTCCCCTCTTAAAGGAATGATTTTTCTGGATAAAACTGGGCTCCCTTATATTCGTCATGCTTAACTACCCTATTTTTTATTTTTGGGTCTATTTTTATTTGTTTCTAGTTCTTTGGTTGGGTTATCTTTATAGCTTTCATTATTCCCTTATGTGTGTTTTAACGGAGGATATTTGGTGGTTTGGGTTCTTTTGGCTGGACCTTGGTGGTAAGCGTCTCCACTGCGTGTTTAAGCTATGTTACTCGGTTTGGTCTATCTCTTATAGCTCGCATAATTATTTTACTATCTGGATGGTGGCCACTAAGGGGTTTTTGTCTTGAATTTTTCTGGGTTTCCTAAGAGAAGTTGTGTCTATAGTAAGGTGATTACAAAGGAGAATTTCTTCTCTGATCACTTCGGTCACTGCGAGCAAATCACATATCACTCTGTTATTGCTCTTCAGGTTTTATATTGATTGGTCTAAAATTCCTTCTATTTACTACTTATCTAATATCTCTTTTTGGAGCGTGCTTTGCAGGAACAATATTCTTCTGAGTGCTGGAGCTTCAATGATTGCAAGGTTCTCTCTTTTCGTTCTTTTCCATGCCCTTTGAATTTTGATCAATATTTTTGCAGGAAGATTGTGCTAAACGAGTTTAATCTACTCTTCCTTTTTTTGGGTGCTGTTGCCTTGCAGCCCAAGTTTTTCTTTATGTATTTTAATTTGTATTAGTAGAAAAAGGAACCACCGGCTCTTAGGTTTTATATATTTTGATTTTTATTGTAGCTCTCCTGAGCGTAGCGAGCTGGAGGTTCCTTCTAAGGACCTTGTAACTGATTTTTTAATATTAATGCGTAGGCCCCTCCGTGGGTTTTAATTAACCCAAAAAAAAAAAACTGATGTCCTTCACACCACATAAATTAGAACTCCTGGCGATGGTGACGAACTTGGAGAGAGACCAAGACAGTAATAATAAACTTAGGTTCAGGGCTACTCCATTTGAATATCTTTATTTATTGAAAAGATTATTAGCATGCATGTAATGTAGAGTATTAGTTGTCGTTGATCATAATTAATTAACAAGTTGCTCTAATTAATCAGATCATTAGTTGCGTGGCAAGGGAACCTTGCAATAATAAAATTCCAGTAACTCAATCGTATTTATAAAACAAAATCTCCTTCAGAGTTGCTGAAACACATAATTAGTAGTTGATAAATTTAATGAACACCATAAGTCCAATCTGATGATAATTATTCATTTAATGATAGGGACATAAATAAAAAAATATACATGAGTCATGCTTTTCTCTCTCTCTTTTTTTTTTTTTTTTCATCGTACAACTGGAAGGGTGATGATTGAACAGATGGACGCAACAACTGCTTTCTTTTTGTATGATTTGGGGGGGAACTCGTCAATCTAACATTAGTAAAAGGTTGAATTATGGCGACTTTACAAATGAAATGTGTTTTAATATCAGCCATTAATAGTTGGTTTTTGTTCCAAGGGAATTAAATACTCTTTGACTTTTAGTTATTATTGTTACCAAGTTCTTTGTGCGTTCGAATGAATATATTTGTGATATGGAAGAAAAAATTAATATGAAATAAAAATCATAAATAATTTGAAGATGATCAGTGATATCATGTTTAATTATGTGAAAAAATAAGGGGAAATTTTATAAAGCTTTATGCAATTGAAATGATTTCAATAACATTAGTAAAAAATCATGAAGGAAGTCCTCTCTGATAACATTAATTTAATGTAATAGGCTTGAATGATGAGAGAACTTTTCTTGGCGATAATATGAATCTTATTGTCTTAAAGCTATATATTATTGGAGGAGATCAGACTGGTTAGAACCTGGGCAACAAAGTCTATAACATTTTATGTTGGTGGATAATGCATGGGTGTCAAACATTGATCGTTGGTTGGCATCATAAGAGAGTCCATTAAGAATATATATTGGATAGAAAAAGATGGAATGTGCTCTATTTGATCATTTTTTTTTAATATGAAGGGAGACTAGACAACTGAGAATACAAATATCAGATATCAATGCATCAAATGATGGTCAACAAGAAATATCAAAATTTGAGAAATGGTGAGCTATTGTGTTCTCTTGATAAGAAGGGAAATCACCTGACTATTAAGATGAGCATCGAAAATTGGTGGTTGGCCAATACTTGGCTTCAATGACTGTTGTTGCTATTCAAGCTAATAATGGCTTATTTTCTACTATATTTGTTGTGGTCAAATATGAGTCAAGTAAGTCATGGACTTAATTTTTGCATAACTTGCATGACTGTAGTCAGGCTCCATTGGCTTAATATCATATAGACATCTAGCCCTAATTTGCTTAATTTAAAAATATATGCGTGCGAATTGTTGGAGTGTTTATCACAAAGTGGAGTTTAGGCGAAGATGGTGGTTTCGAGTAAGGATCAATGATCACTAATTTTTCTAAATCTTTAAGATGAGCATGTGAGCTACCTATGCAAGCTTTGATATGTTCTATCTATTACAACATAATTGCTTTCTTCATTTTCTTTATGATTTGTCTGTGTTGGGCTGTGCTTGTTGCTGAGTTTTGTTGCTTGATGTTGTTACTGGAGCCTCGTAGTTTTGGTGAGGCTGGTGTGTTCTTTGTGTTATGTGGCCTGCTGTTGATTCGGCTGTGGAGCTGGCTTTCCCTTTTGTATTTTTTGATGGTGTGAAGTTTTAACTTGGAGAATTTGAATTCTTGCATTGTTGGTAGGGTGTGGAGGATTAACTTGGGTAATTTGATGGTGTGGAGGAGTTGGCATTCTATGGTGTATTATATGGGGGTGTGGAATTGGCTGGCTGTGTTTTACTTGGGGAAATTGGCGGCCGTCTGGAATTTCTTTGTTCTTCTCTCGCCTGAGAGATTGTTTCTCTTTCCCTGGAAGTTGTATAATTGCTGTCGTCGTATACCTGCTGTCATCATTTTGGTTAGCTGTTGGTACCGGTGGGTTTTTGTTGCCTTTAATGTTTTCTATTGTATTAATTTTTGTTGGTTTTTTGTGGGCTTTTTGCTGCTTGTGCAGGTTTTCTGTGCTGGTAGAAGGGATTTCTGAATTTTTGCTGGGAAGTTGTTCGTGATGGATAGGATTTCTATTCTTCCCTCTTTTTGGGTGCTCGTTCTTAAGCACCGTAGAATGTACCTAGGCTGTTATGTATTTTTCTGTAGTAAGGACCTTGAGCTCGTAGGTTTTTTTACCTTTAATTTTGTAGCTCTTATGAGCAGTAGTGAGCGCGAGGTCCTTTTAAGGACTTTGTAATTTTATCATTAATTAACGCGTAGGCCCCTCCGTCGGTTTGAATTAAAAAAAAATTGCTCTCTTAATTAAACAAGTAGGGGATGCATAAAAGCTACTTCTTTCAAGTTATTAGGAAAAAAATAGCTTTGAGCCTTTGATAACCTAATAACTACAAAAAATTCTAACTCTCCCACAATAAATATAAAACTTATTTTGCAGGAAACTACAACCGTTTAAAATAGGAGAGATTATAACGTGCAGAGTTCGGACACGGCTTTTAGTCCAGACTACGATCACAAGAAGAAACATTGATATTCTCTCTCTTGTACACATCCAGTGTACAAGAGAGAAAAAAACCATGTATCTCTGCACATAATAATTTTTCCTCAAATAGTTCAGGGATATCAAAAATAATTAATTCTAAAAGTAAGAATTGCAATCATGCAAGACTTTTCAAAGATAATTAGTTAGCATAATTAACTATTTTTGTAATAATTTAGATGCGCAAAGAAACAACAATAAATACACAATCTTTAATTTCCAAACTTGTGCCCACATGCTATTAGAATACAAACAAGGGTCGTAGCCAAAAGTTGAATAGCATTTAGCAATTTGATATTATGCATGATGTGCTCCATCTTGCCCCACATATTAACTCTATTCTATTAAATTAATTTTTAAAAAATAAAAATATAATTTATTTTTTATTCTAAATTAAATAATTATAAAATATATAATGTTGAAATTTAATCATAACATTATATCACAAATTTTCCCGTCCAATTTCCGAATGCCACATATTAATTGACGATATGAGTCATCACAGTATATCTGTAACCTACGTCTAACACGTCTACGAGCATCAAAATCGCTGTTAATTTTTTGGGGGACACTAAGGTCAATTAAGACAAACTCACACGCACATCACATACGCATAACTCGAATCCAAGATCTCTTAGTTGATAGTCAAAACTCTCAACCAACAGCTACATCGATCAAGATAAGCTACGTATAAAAAATTACTTTGTATATTACAATGTTAGCAACTTCTCCACGTAACTGGCAATTGACCCTACCCCAAGTAAGTTGACCAAATAATATTTTCCTAATACTTCCTGAGAATTGTACAGACTCCATTGATAGAAAAAATAGCAAAAGTTAGAAAATGAACTGTCTTCATCATTCTGTCGGGTATGTGAATGAAGCACATATTCATCAGGAAATCTATATTATAAGCTGCAGGCATATAATAGCCAGGAAGTACGTTATATGTGTCCATAAAAATAATATTTTTTAGTTGAATAAAGTTGGCATATAGTCCATGCTGTGGTTAGAGGAAAGATGTTCATCATATGACAGCTCGCATGTCTCATTCATTAGTTGATATGTTGATTAAGTTCATATGTTATATAATGCAAGTAATGGGAATCATGCACTGAAAGAGTCTAATCTAGAAGAAGCCATCAGAAAAGCCAAAACTACATTGAGTGCCTGATGATACATGTTGTCAGCTACTAGTCAGATGGTCTGCTTTCAATATTATATAAATAAAACAAAATGGGCCACATCGACAATCAACATGTTGATCATGTTAATTATATTAAAGAGATGCAAATATGTTAAAGAAATAAAAGAAAATGGTAAAGATTACAACGTCAATGAAGGAATTATTGCACTCAATCAAATGACGCTGCAACCGGGAAGCTTCACCTTGGACGAACCTCCAACAGAGAACAAGAAGTATTCTTCTTGCTGGCCCTAGCACCCAGAGTGGAGAACAATACTTAACGGGACTCGGACAAACATAAATATTGCCTCCTGCACAAGTGCAGGATACATAACAACTCTAAAAATAGAGTCAGAAAGTTTTCTCATTAATCATCCTCTCCATATTCATTTATATATATATAGAAATATACAAACGCAGAATTAAACACACTCCGGTGTCATTCTTCCGGGTAGGAGAGCACTCGAGGTCATAGTGAGAATTCAAATCTGCAACATTCATAGCTGATATATTGTAGTCGCTAAAGAGGTCTATTTGATAAACATTGTCATTTATTTTCCTAATAATTCTGAAAGGGCCATCAAATGAAGCAAGAAAACATCAGAATTGTCCTGAAAGTTTTCAAATCTAAGAGAAGTCTCGAGGAACTCCATATGAGCTGAAATGGGAAAGATTAAGGAATAAAAAATGCAAAATTCAAGTTTGTGTTGAAATAACCAGATGTTTAATTAGCTCCTAGCCTTCTAGCTACTAATAATCATTTTGATTAATTTTAATCGGTTGGATCATCACAAACGACAGTCATATTCCTGAATGTATAGATATAATATAATTATATTAATTACAAGTAACCTTATGTCATACAACGTCTCTCTCCTCGTTTCGCCCTAGCCGCTCTGGCGATTTAGGGTTCCTCTTGCTCTCTCGTTTCCGATCCATTTTCTTCGCGCTGCGTCTGTTTTTCCTCTAGATCGTCTCGTTTTGGCTCGATTTTAGGCTTTTGCCCTTCAGGGCTCTCTTTACATGGCCGCTGACGTTCCTTCCTCGTCGTGGGGAAAAGTTTCCGAGCCAGTGACGCACAAAAATAAAGGATTTTTCAATCTTGAAGGTGATGTTCCGTTATCTCCTTCTAGATCTAGATCTTTCAAAGAGGTACTTTCTGGTAAAACTTCTGCTGGTGATGAACTTCCTTCTCTTACTCAGTCTACTTTTAACGGTGTACCTGCTTTCTTGCTTTCGGATGAGGAAGTTTTAAAGTTAGCTTCTCCTTTTAAGTTTACTCTTGTTGGTAAGTTTGGGCTGCATAGACCCAATCTGGATGCTATTCGACAATTTTTTTCATCTTTGAAGCTTTCTGGTTTTTATTCTGTTGGGTTGCTTGACTCTCGGCATGTTGCTATACAACTTTCGAATGATCTCGATTACAGTCGCATTTTTGCTAGACGTTCTTACTTCATTTTTAATTGTCAAATGCGAATTCTGAAGTGGACGCCTTTTTTCGATATTAAAGAAGAATCCCCCATAGTTCCTGTGTGGATCTCTTTCCCTAATCTTCGTCTTCACTTTTTTAATCATCAAGTCTTGCATGCATTGGGTTTAATTTTTGGCAGGCCTTTACAAACGGATCAGGCGACTGCATCCCGTACTAGACCTTATGTTGCTAGGATTATGGTTGAAATCGATATTTCAAAAAACCATCCTAAAGAAATTTGGGTGGGATCTAAAACTCTGGGTTATTTTCAGAAAGTCGAATTTGACAATGTACCGGATTTCTGCTCTCATTGTAAAATGCATGGTCATGCTCAAAAAGATTGTTTTATTTTGCATCCTGAATTAAAAAAATCTAAAGCTATGCCTAATGGGAAGCTTGGATCTGCCGATTCTCAAAAGATTTATGTTCCTGTCAATAATGTTTCGAATGATCATCAAGAGAATACTGAGAAAATGGTGGAACCGCAACCTATTATTCATAACTTAGATACTATCGTTTCTGAACCTAATAATAATATCCTGACTTATGATACTAATGCTTCTGTTAGGGCTGATAATACTGAAATGCATACATCCCCTGCTTTAAATGATACGATTGCTAATAATTCGTCTGTTAATGTTAGTAAACCTTCCGACGCTGAACCTTCCTTCTTTGTTTCTATTGCTTCTATGTTTAATGAAGTTGAAAATGATGATATGATATTTTCTAATGCCCCTCCGATTATTCTGAATAATCAATTCTCTTTGCTAAAGAATAATATTCGTGAGGAATGTGAAGATGGGGAATTTGTCCCGCATGCTAAGAATTTATCTCTGGCTATTTCCAATAGAGAAAATGAGAATGCTGAGACTTGTAACACGGGATCTACTGAGCATCATGATGGTAATTTTACATATGTTTCCAAAAAAAAAGGTAAACAGACTAAACATATTTTACCAGCTACTCCTAGATTTACAAGAGCTCAACTTCTTCTAAAGTTGGAAATGATTAAAGCCCTTTTATGGAATGTTAGAGGCATTGGTGGTAAGAACTCGAAGTGTAGATTTCTCAATTTGTGTAGAATTCATAATATTCAACTTCTTATTTTGATTGAACCTCTTATTAATAGTACTAAAATCACTGCTACTGCTAAATCTTTGGGATTTTCTCACTGTCATGCTAACTGCTCCAACAAGATTTGGATTTTTTGGAACAATATGTTATCTCTTAATGTTATTGAAGATTTACCTCAAGTTTGTCATTGCTATATCTCTATTTTCAATGTTAGCTGTTATGCATCTTTCGTTTATGCTGCTTGCACTAAAACCAATCGCATTCCTTTGTGGAATCAATTGAAACAGTTTGCCTCTATTATTAATGGTCCTTGGTGTATTGGAGGTGATTTCAACATTATTTCTAATGTTTCTTAAAGAGTTGGTGGCAATCCTCCTAATGCTAATGCTATTGATGATTTTAATTCCATGATTTCTAACTGTAGATTAAATGATATTGGTTATTTTGGTAGTCCTTTCACTTGGAACAGGGCTAATATGTGGCAAAGATTAGATAGATTTCTCTTTAATGATAACTGGATTGCTCAATTCTCTTTAACTAACATTGAGCATCTTAGTAGAACTCTTTCTGATCACTCTCCTCTTCTTCTTAATATTAACAGGATTTCTAGCCATTTTGCTTTCTCTTTTAGATTTCAAAATATGTGGATGTTACATGCTGATTTTTCCAATCTACTTTCTGCTAATTGGAATGCTCCTGTTTATCCTGATAATAATATTGCTGGTATGTTAAGATTATGGTCTAAACTTTCTAGATTCAAACAGTGTTTAAAATGGTGGAATAAATGCATTTTCAAAAATTTATTTTCTAACATTAAAGAGGCTGAATCCAATGTTTCTAACTTGGAGATGGTTTACCAGCAGAATTCTAATGCTCATAATCTTTCCTCTCTTAATCAAGCTAAGGATTCTCTTCTTCTTCTTCAGTGTCAAGAGGAATGTTTTTGGAACCAAAAGTCTAATGCTAAATTTATTGTGGAATGTGATAGAAACACCAAGTTTTTTCATGCTTTAGCCAACAAAAAAAAACTAGAAGCCACATTCACAAAATTTTTGATGCTAATGGTGTTGCTGTCTCTACTGATGAAGCTATTTGTGATTATGGTGTCAATTACTTTAAAAACATTTTTAATAGTTCTTCTAATTGTTTTCCTATTACTAATCCGCATGTTATTCCTAAACTTATTAGTGATGATGATAACTTGTTATTGTCTCAAATACCTTCTGAAGAGGAGATCTTTAAGGTTATAAATGATCTCAATAGCAATGCTGTTTCTGGCCCGGATGGTTTCACCACCAAATTCTTTCAAAATAACTGGGCTATCATTAAAGAAGATGTTATTAATGCAGTGAAGGATTTCTTTTCGGGTAATACTTATCGCAATTTTTTTTTTCTTCTACTTATATTGTTCTTATTCCTAAAAAAGATGGTCCGACTCATTAGCACGATTTTAGACCTATTAGTTTGTGTACTTTCCTTAATAAATTGAACTCTAAGATCATTGCCAATAAACTTATTAACATTTTGCCCAACATCATTTCTTTGAATCAAACTGGTTTTGTTAAAGGTAGAAGTATCTTTGACAATGTTCTTTTAGCTCAAGAAATTACTCATGACATCAATGTTAAAGTGAAAGGTGGTAATGTGATTTTTAAACTGGATATTTCTAAAGCCTATGATAATCTAAATTGGAATTTTCTCTACAAAGTTCTCTCTCTTTTTGGTTTTAACAACTGCTTTATCTCTCTTATCAAAAATAGTATTGAGAACTGCTTTTTTTCAGTGATTATTAACGGAAAGCATAATGGCTTTTTCAAGTCTTCCAAAGGTTTAAGACAAGGTGATACTATGTCTCCTGTGCTTTTTATTATTGCTATGGAATATCTCTCTAGAAGTCTTAATGATTTATACTTAAGACATCCTACTTTAAATTTCTGTACTATTAAAGGTTTTCCTGTCTCTCATCTTAGCTTTGCTGATGATTTCATTCTGTTTACTAATTGTTGTATTAAAAATGTGTCCTTATTGATTAATTTCCTTACGAATTTCTATAATCAAAGTGGTTTGGCTATTAACAAAGACATGAGCACTTTTATTGTCAGCAATTCTGTTAACCATAATAGAATGCAAGCTATTCAAAGAATTTGTGGTTTTCAATCCAGAGCACTGCCTATTACTTATCTTGGGACTCCTATTTATAAAGGTAAAAAAAGAAATTTTCTCTTTGATAGCATTTTTTCTAAGATTGGAAAAAGGCTTAATAATTGGTCTTCTAATTTTCTGTCTTATGGCGGCAGACTTATTCTGATAAAATCTGTTTTAAACTCTATGCCTATTTATCTTTTTCATACTTTACTGCCTTCCAAGTCTATTTGCTTCAAATTAGATAAAATTTTCAACAAATTTTTATGGAGTTCTACTTATAACAATAAGGGTATTCATTGGTCCACTTGGGAGAAAAACTGTGGTGCTCTTTCTGAAGGTGGTTTTGGTTGTAAAACTTTAGCTGATTATGCTAAAGCCTTCTCTTTTAAATTATGGTTCTCTTTTAGATCCAATTCTAGTCTTTGGGCTCAGTTCATGAACACTAAGTATTGCCCCAACAGCCATCCTACCTTATGCTTTCATAGAAACACTGGTTCTTTCATTTGGAAGAGACTGTGTATTATCAAATAGGAAGCTGAGCAGTCGATTCAATGGGGGATTGGTAAAGGTGATATTTATTTCTGGCAGGATAATTGGCTTGGTGATTCTACCATTGAAGCTTTACTTAATACTAGGTCTATTAGTGATATTAAGGTCTCCCATTTTTATTTCAGGTGAAGAAAAGGGTCAGGATCAGTTGGAGTGAGATTGATATACATCTTTAAGATTTCGTTTGATTTTATTTATATTTTTTTTATTCTTGCGTAATTAGAAGTTTGTGATAGAAAAGTAATTGTACTAATCTCCTAGCTATTTTATATTAATTTTGGGAGAATGAATATAGTATAATATTTTGAGGTTTTCAATTATTATATATTATTTTGATCATTTATAGAAGCTTTGGTTAATTAATTAAGACAATAAAAATAGATAATTCTTCTAAATGTAATTATGGGGCATTACAATAATGTTGTTAAAAGTTTCTTCCAACTCGAGCACCTCCCAAGGGTGTTAAAGCCATAGTTATAATCCTTGATCCATAAATGCTCTTATGCTACCAATATCTCTAAATATCAGCTAATCTTTATATGAAATGTCTTCTAGAAAATAATTACTAAGATTCCCTCCAATAGAATGAAGCTCATAATGCCCTTCATTATTCATCAAAGTTAAGTTGGGTTCATTCACAAAAGGATTTCCATAGATAATATTATTTTGACTTCTAAACTTTTGGGGGAATTTAATGTTGTTGTAATTAAATCAAAAAAATTTCTATGCAAAGATTGATATAAACAAAGCTTTTGATATTGTCTCTCATGAATTTTTATTATCCAAGATGAAACAAAAAAGGTTTTCCACACATATTTTGTAAATTGGATCAAAGGGTGTATTAATGATGTGCATTTTTCTATTTGCATTAATGGGGCGCTTAAAAGGTTCTTTATTATAATTTACTTTCTTTATACTAAATTATATATGTTTAAGAAAAAAGAATTAATTTTTTAGCGAAAAAAAAATATTTGGATAAGATCTAATGCACTATCAATAAAAAATGATTAAAGGATTATGCGAAGTTATTTGTGCCAACCTTACCAAAAGAAAGTGGCAATCAAAGCATGAAATACTTTTCTAAAAGTTGGTTTTTTTGATGGGTTTGCCATCTCTTGATATATAAGCTTTAATCACCATGCTTTGTGTTTATTATCAGGCTGATGGAGAACGAGAGGGAAGTTATAATCTTTTGATGGGATAGATATATAGCAAGTAAAGATAAAGCTATCCTTATTAAACAATTAAAGCAAAAAAGCTTACTAAATCAAGTACAAAGAACAAAGCCATAAAGCTAAGTTGAAAAGAAAATAAAGCTTCAAATTTAAATAGTGTATGGCTACCAAGTTATTGTTGCATAACTAAGGCTTTGTTGGGACGGCCTTTTTGTTGCTTTTTAAAGCAGCTTTTTAGTACAAAAATTAAAAATTTTGTACTAAAAAGCTGCTTTATGAAGCAATAAAAAAGTTGTCCCAAACGAAGCCTAATTCTTGCTTGATTAGAATTGCTTTTTTTATCTCAATTTGACCAAGTGATCAAAACTATGGTGTTATCAAGCTTAGGCAACTTTGTTTGACCCCATGCATGAACCCTCTCAACTAGCTTTTATTAAGAAAATGGTATGTAAACCTTTAATTAAGCTATGTAAAACATGCTAAGCAACCAATAATTTTAGGTATTTTAATATGATACCCATTTCTTTATTAGTTATTAATAATAGTGTCTTTGTTTTAAAAATGATTTAGTTGCATGTTGTAGCATATATATTATAATTGGCATTAAATTTTTTTTATTAAGCTATGAGCATTTGTTTGCATAAATTATGCTGTCCAAGTATTAATGATTATAGTAAATTTAATTCTATTATTAGTACTTGCTAATTAATATTTATAATATTAGAGATAGAAAAATCTTATTTGTTATTTTCAAGCATGATATATTTTCTTTATTTTTATCATTTACATATTATTTTTTCCAAATAGGGATTATCAAATTTAGTACAAAGAATATCAATAGTGGTTATAATAATCATATATAGAACTCATGATAAACCTTTTTATGATATTCAAATGAAAAGATTTATTATGCATGTATTACTTATATAGTATATTTTATCCCTTTTATGCTAACATTAATTTATCATCATAAAATCTAAAAATGATTATTAATCTCATAAGTACGTGACTTATTTGCAGATTATTGGTAAATTGATGATAATAAATATTATACGATATTATCTAATAATTTACTAATTACTTTATAAGTGACTGAATATTTTAAATAACTTGAAGATTGATACGTCATCATGAAATTATCTTGATTGTGCACGAATCTCGAGGCAAAATCAGTTCGGAAACTTCAAAAATTAAATTCGAGAGCATATGAACTCCGATTTCAGTGAGCTTACATTCAAACTGAGTGTCTCGGAAATACGAATCCAACGACACCAAATTTGACCCAATCCGAGCCCAAATGAGTCCGAATCAAGGACCCAAAGCGTTGTTGGAAGCTTCTAACCGCAATTTGAGTTACCAAACGGTCTCCGATTTTAACGAGCTTATACTCGAATCGAGCGGCTCGACGAGACGAATCCAACGAACCCAAGATCTCCAAATTCCGACATCAATAAAACCTTTAAATGTCCAACGAACGGTGCACGATCGTAGGATTCAATATCGGCCGTTCATTCAAACCACTCCCAATTCGCCCCTGATCTCACGCCTATTTACGGGTTATGCCACTCCAGAAAAACTATAAATAGAGCCCTCATTCTACACAGAGGGGACTCAAGTGAAGAGAGAGAAGAAGAAGAGAATAAGGAAGAGAAGGAAGAAGCTCCTCCTCGACCACCGCCGGAGCTCTTCCTGCCGCCTGAAGATGCCGGAACTCTACCGGATTTTCGGGAAACGCCGGGAATTTGCAGAACTTTGTAACTTTGTGAGAACTTGATTGTAAACTGATCGTCTTGATTTGTAAGACGGATCAACATTTGTACTTCAAACAAATACTAGTGGAATTTTGCAACTGGGCGAGGCCCCGTGGTTTTTTCTCTCTTTCGGGTTTTCCACATAAAAATCTTGGTGTCTCATAAATGCTAGACCCTTTCACTTATCTGATTGCGTGCCGGATTTTCGTACAACGTTAAGACGATAAACTTTATATTTCTCTACCGCCGCAAATACTCCTGGACGCAACAAAGATGAGCATTTTTTTCATTTAAAAATGGACTCGAGATTAAGACTTCCTGAAAACTTAAGTGCAAAGTGTCATTGTTCTTAATTTTAGAAACGAGTTATATTAAACCAACGATTTAAGGATGGAAAACACACTCAAAATATATTTTTATTTCAATTTATAAGTAATAAAATTTATTTTTTAAAAAATATTAAATATGCATTAAATTTAAAGGATTTATTTGCAAAATCCATATTTGCATTCCCTATTGGATATTACATATGGTTAGGGATCATGCATGTAATCTCACTTATATTCTTCAGAGTCATTTGTCAAAGCTATGTAATGCTTCAAGTATTAGCAATAATTATTAATATTGTGCTTAATAGTTTAATTACTTTCACTTATATCATTACATATTTGCATTGATATATTTATTGTTGTGTGAACACTTGTTTGTTTGTGTGATTTTGCTGTTTGATGAGTTAGTTATCTAATTTTAGGTAGTTAAGTTAATTATTTGCAGTATGCTTTACAATCATAAAGTCGCTCACTTATTTTACTCAGTGTCACAACCTGACTCGATATCATACGGGTCATATCATATCTGATTGTGACTAAACTAACCCCAAGATTTGGTTAGAAAAGCACTGAAATAAAATTTTTAATTTATATACTATACAGAGCCACTATTGAATGCAATATAAAGCAAAAGACTACTAAATCTCAAAATAATTTTTTATATATCAACCAAAATATACACAATATGAACTCTATCTATAACAATGTTTGACAATAGAGATAATAACAAAATAAAAGTTAAGCCTGTAAAAATCAAAACTAACAAAAAAAATATACCTATAGCACATCAGTATATGCTATAAAAAACTACTCAGCTCATTCCTTACCCTTCCTATGACCTAAAATTAGAAATTAAAGCATGAATGAGCTAACACGACTTAATAGGTTATCGTAGTCTAAAATAAAAAACAATAACTAAAATCAAAAGAATTGAATAATATTGTGCTGTAAAAGTAAAAGTATTGTACGAAAAAACTAAGACTAAAACTAAAGCAAAAGCTGAAATTAAAATCAAATGAATTATAAATAGATATTTATTTTATCAGAATGACTCTTAGTCTAAATTTCACCTCAATTACCCATTAACATCGGCATAATAAAATCTCACCTCAGCCACCTACTGGCGCCTGCATAACATCACATCACATTTTTTTATATTTTAAATGTATTTTATTAATTAAATTATAATTAGATTAAATTAAAAAATTATCTAAATATCTCAACGATAGGCAACAAAAATAATACTAAATAAAAAATTATTGTTTAAAAATATAATTAAATTATCAAATATTATCTAAGACATCATTTTGAAGCTTTAATTAAACTGAAGCATTATTTTTAGATGTCAAAATAAATTTTTGAGTAGATAAAATATACTCCTCTTTGAAAATCACTAGGAAAAAAAAATTCATAATATACTCAAAATATTCATAATCTTAATATCTATAATATATAGAAAGTTACGCAATAAAATTTTTACCGAAACAAGTTATCCAAATTTTTCGATAACGGAAATATAAATATGAACAAAAAATATTAAAAATATTAAATTATTGAAAACAGAAATAGGCAAAATGTAACCGACATCAAAATATACTAAATGGGGTGAACTGCTTTAAGATATTTTTAATATTTTAATAAATTAATAATATAATAATATTATTATAATAAATTTTTAGTATAAAATTTATAGAAATTCTTTTGGAGATTTAAAAAGTTTAAAAAAAGTATAAGATCGTTCATTTTATTTAGAAAATTTCAATAAAATTGATTTGCAAAATGGATACATGATGGTCCCAAAAAAACCCACTTATACTACATATGTCAATTTCTTATGAAATTTCATTTTTTTTTTCTTATGAAATTTCATCAATGCAAAAAAATTATGAAAAAATTAGTGAAATTAAAACACAATAATATATATGTTATGGCAAAAAAGGTTTGTGATTTGGACTTATAATGACTCCCGAAATAATTTTTGACTATTATAAGTAAAAATATCTTTTCAAATTTTAAGTTATAGCATTTAGTTAGTTTGTTTAGTTGTAAAATTATTTAAATTTAACATGCTTTGCACATGGGCTTAAATTAGGAAGGATTTCAAAATTAAATATAAAATATGGTTGCAAAATAATTCACCTCTCCAATGTTGGGCCTTGCACTTCAAATTGTTTGTATCATCATATCATATGATGTTCAAACCCCAAAATATGAAACTAAACATGAAAACATTTTATATCTCCATTATTTATGATGGAATTAACCAATTCTTTCAATTTTATATATATTTAAGAGAAAAATTATTATAAACATTAGATATCTCAAAAGAAATGATTCAAGATGTGGTTCGTGAAAGATTTTTTTTTTCTGTAATTGTTTCTTTTTTTTCAAACATGTTGATAGCCATTGCCATGTAACTAGTTTTGGTGGAGGTTCATGACCATTAGAAATTATTTAAAAGGCCCAAAATTTTTATTATGAACAAAAGCTAAATAATGTTAGAAAGTTAGCGATCATATGTAAAAATTGCGATTTATACAATCAAATTAAAATATTTCAATACAAAGTTTTGGATTAATTAAATGATCCAAAATCCTAGTAAGACAAAAAAGTCAAAGCAATATCCAAATTTTGACACGTGATTTAAAAACAAATTTCTTATTTTGTTAAGAGGAATTGTAGTCAAGAATAAAGTTCCAAAAAAAAAAAAAAAAAATTCATCCAACTTGATTATTATAATCATTTGATCTTGTTAGGTGCCTTATATTAGCATCTTATTTAAAATTGTTTAAATTTATATGCTTTAGTGATTTTTTAACAATTGACCATGATAACAAGCCACCACTTCTTTTGATATTAGGATTTAAACCATAAGCTCTTTATTTATATTGATAGAAGATTGTTTAGTAATTTTTGTTCTAGTATATAATTTAGCTTTTATATGTTACCAAAAATGCTTGATCGAGGCTCCATCTTGAGCATCCAATTGGAGCTCTTTGAAATCAAAATTTGGGAGTTTATCCCAACTCCAATTTCAGGCAAATCTATTAGTCAAAATTGAACAATCCTCCAATGACGATGGACCATCGACACCAAAAATATATCTAATCTCATATGACCCTAAAGTGAGTCCCCAAAATTCAAAGAAGGCTCGGAGCATACTTTGAAAGTTCCAAAGGCATTAATCGGGAATAAACCCCAGTGATCTCTAAATATGACATGCTTTATGATTAAATCAAGCCCCCATCGCTCGATGAGAGAATAAAGTCCAATAAGCCCATGATTGTTTTAATTCTAACATTTATTAAGCATTACCCATGCTCTCAAAAACACTCCATTATCAGGGGTGTCAATATTTTAAGCACACGACACAAAAACCCGACCCGGACCCCGAACCCTGAAAAATCCGAGTCGTTGGACGCCGCCCGATTTCACCCACAACAACGGTCGGGTTCCTGGTTCCGGATTCGGTACGCCGTTTGATAAAATAGGTCGGGTTCGGGTGACCGCGGCAAGTTTGGCCCCGCCCTTCGCGCCGCGCATCTACCCTGCTGCTCGTGGCACCGACCCGAGCTCTCGCCGCACCGCCGCAGCTGGCTCGCGCATTGCCCGTGAAGCCATGCCGGCGCCTGCCAGTGCTGGCGCCGCCACGCTTGAGCCTGCCTGCGTGCGGCCGCGCACCAGTGCTTGCCAGCGACCGCGCACCCGTGCCTGCCAGCGACCGTGCACCCGCTCTCGGCGGCGCACGCACCTGCGCTCACCGCGCACTGCCCTCACCCATGCACGCGCCTACTCGCTCCCGCGTGCACCCGCTCTAGCCTGACAACGTCCGAGCATTTCGGGTTCCGTGTCGGGTCGAGTCAACCCGGCAACCCGCCAGGTCGGGTCTGGGTTCGGATTTCCTACCCGTTTGTCTACCCGGATTAGGTTAGGGTCAACCGGTTTGAACCCGGGTCAGCTCCGGGTTCGACCCTAACCTGACCCGTGACCCGAAATTGACACCCATAATCAGGAGAATTAGTATAATCGTCTGATGGAGCGCTTCAAACCTGCCCTTTATTTTTTCATACTTACATGATGTGTAACTCATATATAAAAATCTATAAAATGACCCTCACTATTTACATGAAGTTGATCTTTGGTTGGAGATTAGAGAGCTCTAAGGTTTCAATGATATATCTAGAACTCCACCCAAGCACCACCGCAGGCGAACTTTTGTTGACTGTCACCATACCACCGCCTAGCCTCCGACCGTCGCCAAACATCCACCCGACTACTGACCATGATTGTATTTTCACCCGACCATAATCGAATCACCATCCGGTCTCCAACCTCCACCATACAACCCCATAGCCACCGACCGCTGTCAAACCTTCACCCAGCCACTGACCATTGCCGAATTTCCACCCAACCATCTTCGGACCATCGCACAGTCGTCGACCACGGTCGGACCACCGCCTGGTCTCTTAACGTCATCGAACTTCCTCCCAACCACCATCGGACCACAGCCTAGTTGTTGACTACTACTGGACTTCTGCCCAAATTGTCGTCAGACTTCCACCGACCGTTGTTAAACCACTGCCGATTTGCCAACTGCTGTTGGACTTCTACATGACGATATTCATTACAAACTCCCAAGTATCTATATAGAGTCTGATTGACTCTCCAAACTATTGTAATTGCACCGCCTCTAAGCTAAATGGATGGATCAACATTGGTAATTCATTCAAATTTAGTAGATTCTTCTCATATGGGCCAAGCCCTATGGGTTTTCTCTTTTTGGTTTTTCCAAGAAAAAAATTTATGGTATTTTTTCCGTTCTTTCTCCAACTATAGGTTTGTGTGCTGGATATATGTGCATCACTAGGACAAAAATTTTTCTCACTCTACCGCCGCAAATATAATAACCCACAACAAGCATATTATGCATAAACATTGCTATGAACACACACACACATAATTTCTTACAAAGATATAAATTCAAATAGAAACAAATTTATTTTTTAACCAATAAAAAAATCGACGTGAAAGAAGAAGAAGAATAAGAAAACAGATAATAACAAAAATAAATTATTGTAAAATAAATTTTTATTTTTATTCAAAGTGATATGGTTTTTTCCAAAATTCTTCAATCTCCATTATTGAAGAAATTGTTCCATGAAGAACGATTTGTTCAACTAAATAGATAGCGATGCAATGGAAAGTTGGGAGAGGTTATAGCCGTTAGAAATCATTTAAAGGCCCAAAAGTCTTAGTATGACCAAAAAGTCAAATAATATCCAAAAAGTAAAATCATATATGAAAACTGAATTTGTACGACCAAATTGATACTAATGCAATACAAAGCTGTGAGTGTTTATGGCTCTTAAGGATTATTTAAGGATTCAGAAGTCCTAGTAATTAAGGCCAAAAAGTCAAACAATTTCCAATTTTGACATAAGTATTTCTTTTTTTTAGATGTTTAGGCCAATTAATTTTAAGTTTTTTTTTATTGATGTTAAGAATTTTCTTAAAACATTTGTAATGCCTACATTGAGAGGAAACAATTTTTTTCAGCCATTTGAGGTTTTTTTTTGTTAAGTTTTATTTGGGACGATTTTCTTATTGCTTCTTAAAGCAGATTTATGATGCAAGAATTAAACTTTTTGTACTAAAAAGCTTCTTTAAAAAACAAAAAGAAAGCCGTCACAAACCAAGCCTTAGGCTTCGTTTGAAACGGCTTTTTTATTGCTTCTTAAATCAATTTTTTAGTACAAAAAATAAAAAATTTATATTAAAAAGCAGATTTAAGAAGCAATAAGAAAGTCGTCCCAAACGAAGCCTAAATGTAACGTTATGCTTCGTTTGGGACGGCTTTTTTATTGCTTTTGAAAACGGAGTTTTAGTACAAAAATTAAAAAAATTGTACTACAACTCCGTTTTAAAAAACAATAAAAAAACCGTCCCGAACAAAGCCTTAGTCTACTTCAATCTCTCTATGTTTTCTAAAACAATAGGATAATGGAGATGTTTTTTTTTTTAAAAATCTATTTCTTTGTGCTCTCTACGTTAGATAATTTATTCACGAACAAAAATAATATATATTACATAATATATCTATTTATCATCATAGAAAATCACTAAAAAAACACCACCAAATACCAAAATTTAAACTACGTCTATAAAAATTCAAATTTCAATGTAATTATCCCAACGCAAGTTTTTTTCCCCCTCACTTTCCATAAACTTTAATATTCGAACAAACATAGCTCCTCGAATCCCGCAGGGAAAGGGTCTGCATTACACAATTCCACCAAAAAGCCTAGCAGTGGCCTGACTAAAAGTTTTAAGTGGAGAAATCTTATTTATTTTCATTCTAATGTTCTCAAATGAATAAACCATTACTTTGGCTTAGTTTGGGATTGCTTTGTTACTGTTTTTTGAAGTAGTTTTTTAGGACAAAAATTTTAATTTTGTACTAAAAAGCTGCTTTAACAAGTAGTAAGAAAGTCGTCCCAAACAAACCCTTAGACTAATAATAACAGCAAGAATGCTGAAACTAGGGGTGTCAATTTCAGGTCACCGGTCGGGTTCAGGTCGAACTCGAAACTGACCCGGCACTATTTGGGTCAACCCGAACCCTACCCTTTTTTGAAAACGGGTCAGTTTTTCTGACCCGAACCCAACCCGCTTCGGGTCCGAGTCAACCCGACACGACCCGAATGACCTATTTCCAACAAAAAAAATTGCTAGTTTTCGGGTCAAAATGGGTCTATCTCCTCTTTTTTGGGTAAAAAATGGGTCAAAATAGGGTCAATATCGGGTTGCCGGGTCAAAATCGGGTTTTCGGGTCAAAATCGGGTAAATTTTGGGTCAAGAGGTTAACCTGAATCCGACCCGATTTTTGAAACAGGTCGAAATGGTGAACCCGAACCCGACCCGTTTCTGGTTCGGGTTGACTCTAACCCAAAATTTTCGGGTCGAGTTTTCGGATCGGGTCAAATATTGACACCCTAGCTGAAACAACAAATAGGCTCCCCATGGTTTTTTTTACCACTCCACTGATGAAAACTAGACAACTAAACAAGACAGATTAACTATTCTGTATTGGTCGAGCTCAGTTGTGTATTATACTAGGTTGGTTTAGAGGCTTTATTCGGCTCTTCTCTTCTTCTTTGCCAAGATAGCTTAAAGAAGAGACTGGATTCTGTTAATGGTGATCAGAGTTCATTGCGATTTGACAACACTTACTAGTCAGTGGCCACGGCGATGAAAGCCAACTAGATAATGGAGTTGGTGCCAAGGATAGGAAAGTTGATGACGATTAAGGCTTCGTTTGGGACGACTTTTTTACTGCTTTCTAAAACGGAGTTTTAGTACAAAATTTTTTATTTTTGTACTAAAACTCCGTTTTAGAAAGCTGTTAAAAAGCCGTCCCAAACAAAGCTTAAAGCTTCATTTAGTACGGCTTTCTTATTACTTCCTAAAACGGCTTCTTAGTATAAAATATTCTAATTCAAGAAAATTTTGTAATAGAAAGCTGTTTTAGAAAATAACAAAAAAGATGTTCTAAACGTAGCCTAAGGCCCGTTTGGGATGATTTTTATTGCTTCTTAAAGCTGCTTTCTAACACAAAAATTAAATTTTTTGTACTAAAAAGTTGTTTTAAGAAACAGTAAAAAATCCGTCCCAAATGAAGCCTAAGGGGATGATTTGTTCACTGTGATACTATTACTTTTTGTTCAGGATGGCTAAAAGAAGTTTTTTTTTTTTTTTTCCGGTCAAAAAGACAAGCCTTTAGATTAGAGAGAGTCACCTTAGATGGTTTGGTCACATAAAACGGCAGCCTTCCGATGACCCAATTAGGAGAGTAGAGGTATTAGATTTGACTTATGTTAAGAAAGGTAGGAGTAGACCTAAAAAGACTTGGTTAGAAAATATTAGGAATGACCTTTCTTTATTAGATTTAAACGAGAATTTGACTTTTAATAGGACACAATGGAGAAAAAAGATTCATGTAGCCGACCCCACGTAATGGGATAAAGGCTTGTTGTTGTTGCTGTTGTTGTTGTGGTCAAAAAGATAAAAGAAGTTACAGGTTTGGAGAGGAAAGTATAGGGTCTCTTTTTTAATCCAATATTGTTGCGGAACATATCGAAATTTGATCAACTCAAAACACAAATCTAAGCCTAAAGAAAAGAGAGAGTTTTGTTAGAGAAACTTAGGCTTCGTTTGGGACGGCTTTTTTACTACTTTCTAAAACGGAGTTTTAGTACAATTTTTTTTTATTTTTGTACTAAAACTCCATTTTACAAAGCAATAAAAAATCCGTCCCAAACGAAGCCTTAGATGGATTTGATTAATGAGGCAGTATTTTGGTGTAAAGCTCGATAGTACTTCATATACCAATTTCACATGCCTTTTGACTTTATATTTAGAAGTGTGGGTCAAATTTAGCGGAAAAAAGTCGTCTATACAGAGTTAATAACAAAAATAATACAGATGAACTAAATTTGGCTAGCTGTTCTTTAATATGAAGGAACTTCGAATGAATTATGGATGGCCAGAAAGCACAATTGATCTGTTCTACTAGCGATAACACCTAGCTAGTCAGATTGATGAGTAGCAAGAACAAGTAGCTGAGTTATGTGGATGGATTGCCTGTATGAGTAGGTAACTGTGTGAGTCCTCTGAAGCAAGTTTAGTAGCTTAGTATTGAGGACTAAGCAGAATTTATCTCCTAGGCAACTTGGCAAGTGTCAACTCAAGGAAAAACTGTTCTGTGTGGGCTTGGACAGCATCCGGAGAGCAACCAGAATGCGCCACGTCACTTTTTTGCTCGGTACCGCTGTGTACCGGGTGATATGGCACATTCTAACTGGTCTCCGGACCGTCCGTTGTCCGTACAGAATTATTTCTCAACTGTAGATGATCAAGGGTTTATTCCTAACCAAATATTTCTATTCAATTATTTATCTTAAAATTTGTGACAAAAAAAAACTTCTGGAGCTCCTAACACAGTTGTTTTTCTCTTCTCCAAAACAAATGGCTATGTTTTACTTATATCTGAAAGTTTTAGTTTCATTGAAAATTTGATAATAGACTTGATGATGGTAATGATGTGTACTAATGATTAGAGAGGTTTCAAACTATTGACTCTTACGCAGCCACGCACAGAAGAACTTGTTTTATAATAGTTATTGAACTGTGATTATTATCTTATAAATTACATATTTTCTTAGAAAATTATCGTCATATAAACTTTAGTGCACTATTACTGTCCTTAGTGATCTAGTACTGATATCTAAAGTGTATTGTGAAGCTATATTCAGGAAGAAAGTAAAAGATTTCAAGGATTTGAATAGTGCCATCTAAAGTGTATTGTGAAGCTATATTCAGGAAGAAAGTAAAAGATTTCAAGGATTTGAATATTTTTTGTGACGAGAAAGCACTATCCTTAGGCCAGTGAAAACCCCGGTCGACCAAGCATGCAACACACACAAATTTACACGGGCCAACACTTTATAAGGCTTTCACTGCTTGACAAGGGATTCGAACAAGGGATATGGACTTTGCCCAGCCGGCTCTTCACCACATGCCTACATATAGATAATAGAACATGCTCTATTAGCTTGATACACGTGTACAGATAGAATTTGTAAATATATAAAGGAATACACAGTTAATAAAAGCTTAGTTGTCCTTTGTAGTATCCGGTGTTATGATGGTTTGCTCTAATACTCCCCTACAAGTTGATGGATCTAGCAAGACGGTTAAAAGGAGGCGAATTGAAGTTGTTGAAATATTGGTGTTGATAATGGTTTAGTGAGGATATCAGTAACTTGATCCTTTGTACTGATAGGTATTAGCCGAATTGTATTACTTTGCATCTGGTGACTTATAAACCATTGATCGATCTCAATATGCTTGGTCCTAGCATGGAACACCGGATTGTTGGCAAGTGCTATGGGAGATGTATTGTCACAGTAGAGATCTGTTGGTTGATCCGATGTAATTCCAAAATCTGCTAGTATTCTACGAAGCCATAGTATGTCAGCAATAACTGTAGCAAGTGCTCTGTATTCTAATTCAGTTGAGGAGTGAGCGACTGTATGTTGCCTTTTGACTGTCTAGGATATAATAGTTTCACCTAAAAAGGAACAATATCCATATGTGGATTTCCTTGAGACCGGATCGTCGGCCCAGTCAGCATCAAAAAAAGAGCAAGACACATATTATTTTTAGTAATAGGAATACCAAAATGTTGAGTGCCTTTAATATATCGAAGTAAATGTTTAAAAAAAAAAAGACATGTTGATCTTGAGGGTTATGCATATGTTGAGAGGGTAGGTTAACAGCGTAGGCTATGTCAAGGCGCATGAGAGTTAAGTATTGAAGAGATCCAGTAATTTTATGGTATAGGATAGATTGGAGAGGTGGGGATTAGGCACAATATTTGAAGGAAGTTTAGTACAAGTTGGATTGGCTAACGGTTTGTAATCGAAGAGTTTAACGAGCTGAAGAATGGAATTAACATAGTTCGGTTGAGAGAGAAAATACCGATCAGTAAAGGATTGGATGTTGATGCCAAGAAAAGAGTGTAGTCCAAGTGCTTCGTAGCAAGAGTGTGATTGAGTTGAGTAATAAGTCGAGTTATAGCCACAAAATCATTCCCAGTTATTAGAATATCATCAACATAGGCCAAAAGATAGATTTGAGTTGAATCTTGATTGTAGATTAGAACCGAAGGATCAAACTTGCTATAGGAAAAACCAAGAGAGACCAGAGAGGAAGTGAAAGTGTTATACCATTGACGAGGTGTTTGTTTAAGGTTGTATATGGCTTTCTTAAGGAGATAGATGTGATTTGGGTTCGAGCAGTCTTCAAAGCCTTTGGGTTGATTCATACACAAAGTTTCAGTTAGATTATCGTATAAAAAGGCATTTTCGACATCAAATTGTTGAACATGACAGTTATTAGTCATAACAATCGTGGGAGCTTCACAACAAGATTGAATGTTTCAGTGTAGTCGATGACATACTCTTGGTGATTTCCTTGTTCAACAAGTCGAGCTTTTTGATGAGCTACCGAGCCATCGGCATTGTACTTAGTACAATAAGTCCATTTGCATCCAAGTATAGATGCATTTGGTAGAGGAGAAACAAGTGTCCAAGTCCCTTTGTTTATGGAATGCAAAGAATTCCTTTTCCATGGTTTGACACCATTCAGAAAATTTGGCAGCCTCAGTGTAGGTTATGGGATCCAATTTGATGGATTTGGATAGTTGTGAATGAAACAAATTTAGACGTTGAAGTGGTTTTAAAGAACTTGTTTACTGTCTTGTAACCATCTGATGGTGAGGTTAGGAAGTAGGAGAAGTAGATTGATAGTAATGGATAGAGTTGGCTTGAGCGACCGAGATCTAGCACTGGCTGAGAGGGAACAATGGAGGGAGAATTGGTTGAAGTAGCAGTGGATTGATTTATTTGAAAATTAGTTTGAGTGATAGATGTTGGAGTTAGAAGAGAGGGAGGAGTAATGTGGTAGTGGATAGGTTCTAGAGACTGTTGTTATTTGAATGGGAATGATTGTTCGGCAAATGTGATGTGCCTAGAGAAAGAAATATTGTTTGTCACATAGACATGGTATTTATAACCTTTGTAAGAATAAGAATATTTGAGGAACACACAAGACTTGGCTTTAGGCTGAAATTTGTGGCAAAGATGATTAGGAAGTAGTGGGAAGCATTCACAACCAAAGGTTAGAAGGTGATCATATGAGGGAGAGGTATTAAATAGAAGTTGAAACAGAGAAATGTTATTCATATTTTTGGATAGCATCCTATTAATAAGATAGGCAGCGGTGAGGACTGCTTCAGTCCAGTAAGAATACAAAATTGAGGCAGTGTGAAGAAGAGTTCTTGTAGTTTCTATGATGTGATGATGCTTGCGTTCCACCACATCATTTTGTTCAGGTGTGTAAGGACAGGATATCACGTGATGAATGCCATGTTGTTGTAAGAAATTACGAAGAGTATAATTGAGATATTCCATGTCACCATCAGTGTGCAATAATTTTATGTGATGAGATAATTGCTTTTTTACTAAAGTTTTAAAGTTAATAAAAATAGAGGCCACTTAAGATTTATTAAACATAGGGAATATCACTGCAAAAAATCATCAACAAAAATTACATAATACATATATCCTTGATTTGAAGCAACTGGGATGGACCCCAAACATCAGAATGAATAAGTGCAAGTGGAGTATTATGACGGTTATTTGAGCATTCAAAACAAAAGTTTGTGGCCTTTAGAGGCAGTGCACGAATTATAAAAAGGCGAAAAAATAGTTATCTTGAGTTTGGGAGTATTCTTTGCTATGGCATCAAGAACTGTGCGATGAGGGTGATCCAAACAGTTGTGCCAAATGATGGAGTTTGAGCTGGTAGCGGTGAGAGCTTTCGGGAATGATTTGATATGCAAATCTTAGAGAGGATAGAGACCATCACTACATGATCCATTTAGGAGAGTTTGAAGAGACTTCAGATCCTTGAAAGAAAATCCAAAAGGATAAAAAACAATAGAAATTTTATTATCTTTGGTTAGTTGAGATATAAAAAGAAGATTATAATGATTTTTTGGTATATGAAGAAGTTTAGAGAGGTGAAGCTTACGAGCCGGTGTCGGTAGTATGCCTTAATCGGTGTGAGTAATGGGAACGGAGCTACCGTCACCAAGAGTAATGGTGTTCGGGACATGATATGAGTTTGATATATTCATCTTATTAAGAGTCTGTGTAATGTGAGATGATGCACCCGAATCCAAGTACTAGTTAGTGGATGATAGCTTAGAGGTTGCAATAAGAGCTTTGGTAGAGGCCTTCGACGCTTGTGGAACATATTGAAGATTCATTCGATGCTAATAAGCTGCAGCCGAATGACCTTTCTTGTGATAAATTTGACATGTGGTAGTAGTGGATTAAGAGGATTTGGTTATGTTGTTAGTATTTTGTGAATATCTATCTTTATTCCTACGGCCACGACCATAATAGGGATATATGGCCAAGTTGGAATTTGAAAGCAAAGGTTGACGAGAAGCTTCTATGGCAATATTTATCTCTTAACTAAGAAGCAGTGAGTAAAAATTATCAAGACTAATCGGGTTTAGCATAGTGCAAATAGATGTTTCGAATGCTTGATAGGGTGTGGGTAGACCATTCAAGATATAAAGAATTATATCCTCGGTGTCCACCTTAGATCCGGCAGTGGCAATATTGTCAACTAGAGTCTTGATTTCATTGAGATATTGAGTCATGGTGGAATTTTTCAAGGAGATGTTATGAAGCTCATTTTTTAGCTTGATAACTCTAGATCTATTTAAGGATTGAAATCTAGTTTCTAAGGAGTTCCATATGGAAACTATGGATTCAAGATTCGAGATATATGGTAAAATAGATAGAGATATGGTGGAACAGAGAGCAGCCACCAAGTTCTAGTCGGTAATAAGCCATTGAGAGTAGAGGGGATTCAGGACTGTATAGCCATCCGACTGAAGGATCAAACGAAGGGGAAGAACATAGGTCTGATCAAGAAAATGAGTGAAACCATTTACATGAAATAGCTTTGTGATTTGAGATCTCCATAAAGAATAATTTTCTAGAGAGCATTGAGTAGGAACAAGATTTTTGAGGTTGGAAACAACAAATTTGAGAGAATATGAAATACTATTCGTGTCGAGAGCTTCACGATCCGACATTTTGCCAATCTGAGATGTTTCGGACATTGCCATGGAGGACAGAAGAGTTAATCCTACTCTGATACCATGAAGAACTCAATGGTCTAGCCATTGTTCTTGAATACAAGAACAGGAAGAGGAAGATGGCAGCAAAAAAATGAATGGAAAAAAGGAAAAGTAGAAAAGTATATCAGCTTTTCATTCTTTCAACAAAGAGCCTACATGTCTATATATATAATAGGACAAGCTCTATGAGCTTGGTACACGTGTACATATAGGATTTGTAAATACATAAATGAGTACATGGTGAATAAAAGCTTAGTTTTCCTTTGTTATATCCGGTGTTATGTTGGTTTTCTCTAATAAACACCAACACCAACATTGATTCTCTCATATAAATAGGAGTTTAATCATTAGAACAAACATGCATGCATTACCTAGCACACAATTCCAAAAATTCCCTACAAAACTCTCTTTCTCTCTCTTTGAATTAATGTACTTTTAGCTCGATCTAGCTAATGCTTATTTATAAAGCATTTAGCATGGTTCCCTTAGAAATTCACTTAAGAGATTAACATGTTTTGTCTATCTCTAAGAATGAAGTAATTTTTAGTTGGATTCAGCTATTGTCATAGCATAATTTTGAATACAACATCTTTTGATTTGTTCTAAGCATAAATTGATGATTTGAATAAGAAATCATGATACAATTATAGGAAGTAGACGATTAGGCAAAACAAAGAAACAAAGAAAATTCACAATAGAACAATAATTCTATAATTGATATGTAATAATGCTCCTTCTCCATCATCTACTAGTATATATATTTTCTATAACTATAATTTGATAATATTATTACTCGTATAACAACCAAAAAGGTAATAATTGTACTGTAGTAACAGAAGTGGTACTAAATGTAGTGGAAGGTGAAGTGGCGGTAAGATATCCTGCTCCATAACTTGTTCTGCATCAGTCCTCCCTAGCATCTGAAGAGCTCAACTCCGACGAGTTTACTGTAGTTGGAGATTCATCTTGAGGTTGAAAGGGACAAATTAAGTATTATACACATTGAAGGTAGGAGAACGGTTGTAGTATAATGGTTAAACAATGGTATATGTGTTGTCATTGATCTTTGCTATGATAGGTTCAGGGCCGATCTTACGACAAGTCAGTTTAGAGTAAGTTCCTAAAGAAAAATGTTCTCAGCGCAACCTAACCTTGATGTGATCGCTAATGTGAAATAGTTTCTATCTGCAATGAATGTCAGCTGAAGATTTATATTGCTAATTGGAATTGGTAAGTTGTTGGTGCACATCAACAAGCATCTATGTATATTGATTGGTGGTGGCAACAACTGCTGACTTGCATTTGGGTAAAACAACAATGTCCAATGCCAGGTTAGGTAATTTAGTACATACAATATTGAAAGGGGGACTTAAAAGTTGAACAATTTGTCATCCAGTTGTAAGAAAATTTGGCTTTGTTCAGCATGTCTTCTTGTTGCTTAGTATTTTCTTGTGGTGCGATTGACAACTTCGGTCTGGCCATTTGACTAAGGGTGATAAGTGTAGCTTAAATTTAAGTCAGTGCCCAACTATTTTCATAGTTCGCGACAAAAAAGGCTTTTAAATTTGACATCTTGATCGGAAGTTAAACTTCGAAGCAAACCATGTAAATGAACAATTTCTTGAAAGAAAATGTGTTATGTGAAGGCATTAAATATTTTCTTACAAGAGATGAAATGTACCATCTTAGATAACCTATCGACATCCACCATGATTGATTCATTGCCATGCTTGGCTCTTGGTAAGCCTAAGATAAAATCTAAACTAAGATATTCCCGAATAGAATCAGGTATATGTAATGGTAGGTCAAGGCTAGTGTTTTGAGTTTCTCCTTAATTTGTAAATTTGATAGATTATGTAGCGGTCAATAAGTTTGAAGACATCACGACAAAGGTAGGGACAAAAAGACGAGAATGCAATTGCTCTAGCATTTTATTGTGGCCTGCATGTCGGAACAAGAAGCCATGGCATATGGAGTAGCCATTAATAGTTTCAGCAGTCAGGCATTATCTCCAAAACCTGAAGTTAGGACCAGTGATATACACCTCTTTAAGACAACCCAAACCTATAACTTTTGTTTATAGTTGTGTAAGAAGAGCAGCTTTCCTGCTAAGTGCATCAACCACATGATTTTGTATACTTGATTTATGTTTTAGAACAAATGAAATTTTTTGGAGAAATAATATCCATCGGGCATGCATTTTGTTAATTTTTTTTATTATTGTTTATGTATTAAAGAGATTTATTATCATTGCAAAGAATAAAATCTTGATGTAATAGATAGTGTTTCCAATAAAGTTTAAGTGTACGAATTATTGCATGAAGTTCCTCCTCATAAACTAACAATATTTGCCTTGTCGAGCATATTTTTTCACTAAAAAATGCAACAGGTTTACCTTCTTGAGACAGCATCGCACCAATGCTAATACAAGAAGTGTCAATATCTACATTGAACAATTTATTAATACTAGGAATCGCCAATACTAGAGCTGAGCTCAGTGTTGTTTAGTTTATTTAAATATCTTTTGTTGTTCTATGCCTGCATTGAAATGTTTTTAATTTTAAACAATTATAGGAGTCTTAATAATACTAAAGCCTTTAATGAATTTACATAAAAAATTTTCTAGCCCATGAAAATCCAAATATCCAAGAAGGAACAATGGCTCTACGAATCTACAATTACAGCCACCTTTTGTGGGTCCATATATATGCCTTCATGGGAAAATATAAAACCAAGGAAATGAACTTTGGAAGTAGAAAATTTAGATTTGGGAATGTTAATGAATAGCTTATGCTATTTTAAAACTTCAAAGAAAGTAGTCAAATGATTGATATGTTGTTCCAAATTATTGTTATAAACCAATATATCATCAAAGTGAACAATGCAAAAATAGCCCAACAAAGGTTTTAATGCCTCATTCATCATTCTCATAAAGATGGATGGTGCATTACATAACCTGAACGACATCTCTTTCCACTCGTACAATCCCTATGGAGTTATAAATATTGCCTGCCACTCAGCCCCAAGGCGAATTCGAATATGATGGTACCCACTATAAAGATCTAATTTGGAAAACAATGAAAGAGACTACAAGATTATCAATCAGTTCATCACTTTGTGGTACCAAAAATTTGTTCATCATTCGTCTGTCCATGCACATGTGCCAACTGACATCTTTTTTTGGAACTATTAATGCGAGAACCACACATGGGCTTAAACTGGTTTGGATGAGCTATTTTTCTAGTAGATTGTCAATTATTTTATGCCATATTTCTTTGGAATTAGCTAGTAGTAAGGTAGATAATGCACTGTTGCATCTGGAATAAGATCAATCTGATGTTGTCCCTAAAATGATCTAAGAGCTTGCATATCTCATTGTTAACTTCTTTTTTATTGAAGTAGGTGTTCGGTTTAGTTATAAGTAGAGAAAATAATGAGGTTAATTCCTGCCAATAGTGAAGTAAAATTGGTCCTAAGACTATATGCATTCACATTAAATTTACAAGCCAAAAAAGTCTAATCTATGCTCAATTGAGCTGGGTAGTAGCCATAGACGTAGCCCCTTCCACTCAAAAGAATATACATTTTCTTGATAATCATAATTTACACCAATATCGAATTGTGATGGTCTACCCAATATGAGGTGACAAACATCCATATCCAAGAAATCTCATAGAAAATCACAAATGTATTATTTTCCTATGGAAAAAGTAACTCTATACATCTCAGTAACCAAAATTTCCATACCTTTCTTAACCTAATTGGTTCTTTATGGATATGGTTTTTTGGTAGTTCTAAGCTAAAAGTTTTGGACAACCAATCTGGATATTATTTTTTCAAGAGGAGGTCACAAACTTTCCCATTAATTGTGCACCGTATTATAAAAATGGCATTTTGTCGAGAATTGATCATTTGTCAAGGGCTAGCAATAATTTTTCCATAACACACACCAAAGGTTATCCCTCATCACTTGTAAGGTCCTCTATTTCCATCTCCCTCTAAATTTATGTTGATTGAATCATTTCCTTCTTCTACCTCAAATATATGTACTTACTGCCTTTGCTAACAGTCGTTGGATTTTTTATTGGGTTGGAAATAACAAAAGCATTAGAATTTAGAGGGCTTAGCATATGGGTTATCTTTAGCTACAATTTTATGTTTGGGTTGTGATTTGCTATATGGATTGGTGTTAGCTTAGTTACGTGAATGAACAACTTGAGTAGATGAATTTGCAATATTAGGTGTCTTGGTAATAGGTGAACTGCTCATGTTAGTCATAGAGGAAAGTTCCTAAAAATTTACAGCCTGGGATAATGACCATACATAATTCAATTATAATTTATCTTGTATGTTATCCTTGAGGCCACCAAAATAACGGGTGACCAGTTGATTAGTCGACTCATTAAGATTGTTTCTCGCACTCAATTTATGAGATTCTTCAATTTATTTGCTTATGGATCGAGCTCCTTATATGTAATGCTAATATTTCGTGTATGATATTTGCTCAAAATTTGTAGATAAAAAATAAGCTCTTAATAATGGATTCATTTAATTCCAACTTTGTACCCGACCTTTAGCTTCATGTTGTCTCATTTGTAATAATTGTGGCCACCCTGCACTAGTGCCCTCTTTTAGTCTACAAGTGACATATTTTACTTGTTTATTAGGCTCAATCTCCATATATTCAAAGAAATTTTTGACAGTCTTTTCTCAATCTAAATAATCTTCTATATGAAGGTACCCATAAAAAAAAGGAATGTCTAATTTGACTTGAAATTCTTCTGAGTACAACTGATAACATATATGACAGAAATAACTGAAATACTCTCGGTGAAGTTTCATACCTTCATCTTCTTCAACTAAATCTACCAAGTCCCTCCCATAAACTAGTTGTGTATCATCTTCAAAAACTGTCACTTCATGGGTTCTACACAAATTTTGGTCAAGACTAGTACCTCTACGAATAATTAGAATTATTGTTAGTATTATCACTCAATAATGTTGTTGAAGTGGGTTCCTCATTTGAACTAGATGTAAATTACGATGTATTTTGATGAAGAATCATCTGAAGTCTGTAGACAACTCCTCGAGTTTATCGAGTAAGATTTTCCTGGTTTTCCCATAAGGTTTCAAGGCTCTAAACATCATTGCTAGTCATTTCCTTATCATGATCCACCATACTTCCAGGTAATGCCTCTGATACCAACTTGATGTGGGGAGAAATATCTAAACAAGTTAGTGGAGTAAGAGTCACATGTATGGTTAGCGACTGGTGGCAGTCACTTATGGGGCTTGCTTGTGCTTCCCATAAAGCATCCAAACTCTGATCCTTGTTAAGGGTTTATGTAGTTTCCATCATTCATGTCTCCCCAAAGCATCCAAACCCTATAATACCAACCTTATGAAATCATCCATGGTCTCCTGAAAGATATGGCTCTAATACCAACCTTATGCAATCACGAGAAGAAGATGAGTAGGCAAAAGAAAGAAACAAAGAAAATTCATAATGGAAAAGTAATTCTATAATTGATATGTAATAATCCTCCTTCTCCATTGTCTATTAGTATATATGTTTTCTATAATTGTGATATTTGGTAATGCTATTATTGGTATAACAACCAAAAAGGTAATAATAGTATTGTAATAACAAAAATAGTACTAAGTGTAGTGGAAGGTGAAGTGGTGACAATATATCCTACTCCTTAAATTGCCTTGCTCCTTAACTTGCTCTACATCAAATCATATGTAGGCTTTGAAAGAGCATCATAATATTGTAAGATAGAATAAATATGAATGAGTAATAAAGACCAAGAAACCTTAAAATTATTCCATAATATTCAATGGAAGATATTGAGAATGTATTATAGAGATTGCTCTTGAATGATAGAAAATATCAAACAAGCTTTATTTAATTTAAGGTGGATCTAAGTATCCCATATATGTAAACCCTCCATGATTAATTACATATTAGGTGTTTTTTGCTTGAAAACACTACTGATATAGATTGTTACTTTGGATTTCATATTTGACATAAATGGGTTATAGGTTAAAAATTAAGCAAATTGAGTCTTAGGCTCAAAGGGGATAATCAAGCGCAGGAATACTCAAGGGATAAAAACATAACATGCAAATATGTTACAAGAGTGGCATAAAAATTTGAAGAAACCAATCGATAGTGATTAACTAGACTGATATTGAAAGGATTTATAATTGGTGGGTGGGGCTACAAAAAAAGATGGGATTAACTCTATATCAATCATAATGGTGAGGCTGAAGGAATTGACTAGAGGAGATGAAATTTATAATTTATTTAAAAATTAGAGAAAAAATGTCTATACTACTTTCAAATTACCTTATTTGGCTAAATTCACTGACATGAAAGTGGGACTCACCATACATTTTAGTGAGTTCACTCCTAAATCTAATGCTAATAAGGAGATATGTGAGACTAATCTTCTACATGAAGATGCTCACAAAATAGACTTATGAAACAACAAAGGTCAGATAACCTGATAATAAGGATTTATTTAGGATAGCTTTCTTACTACTTCTTAAAGTAGCTTTCAAAGTAAAATAATAATAATTTTTGTACTAAAAAGTTTCATTAAGAAGCAATAAGAAAGTCATCCCAAGTGAAGCTAGTTTATATCCTCTAGATGTGAAACTTCTGTTACATGCACATGTTTTAAGGCAATGTTCTTATGAGATTGCATGATGAATATAAAAATTTGGATATCCAGTCTTATTTTTTATGCAATATGACCTAACATATATTTATGAGAATCTTTATATATATAGTAGCATGAAAGTGCACTGACAATTATTTGTTAGCTTGTCTTATGAACTATGCATATAGTCCATGACATGACTAAATTATACATGATGACCTTTAATAGGTAGATATTATCTTTTGGTTTACAAATTAATCAAATTTTCATTTCTCATAATAGAAAAAAAATGTTTGATGGGTTTTACAAGCATTTCTTCACTTTTAACTTTGAAAAGGATTAATCTTAAGAGCCTATTCAAATGTCCAAAGCATAATAGATCACTATATGTATATACAAGCATATATCGATGAGAAGAAAGTAAAACAAGAAACCTCATCAATTCAGGCATCTAACCTAGAACTATAAAGTGACTTCGCCTATAACAAACATTTTTTTATTTTCAAATTATTATAGATAATTGATTATTACATAAAATAATGATTTTCTTCTTAAGCCAGAATTACTCAAACAATAACTATATTACTTTCAAATAAATCCTCAAATTAGGCAAAATTATTACAACAATAATTATACAACTTTCAAATAACTCCCTAGATACATATTACAATAATAATGACAATATAGAGTAGATTCTAAGGACAAACTACAAAAAAATATAATAGATAGCAAGTGTATGTATGTGTATTCATGTTTAATAGATTATAACAATATACGCTATATAACTTTCTTAATTCTTAAAATCAACTTCAATATTGTGTAATGAAGAAAGTCAAGTGACCAGAATCAACTGATTCACATAGACCAACTTTGAGGAATATAGAAAAAATTAAAGGGATGAACCCCTTGAATTTTTTCTTATTATTACCAGTGACTTTTCTTAGTTATTGTAAGTTAAACAAAAGTTTATGACTGGAGAACAAATGTATTTAATGATATTTCTAGAAAATTAAATGCCTAATAAATATTAAGTTAGATTGAGTTTTGGGTCCAAGTTGATGAACCAAATATAATTAGATATTTTTAAATGAAAGAAAGACTTGATGATTTTTGTAGGCACTAAACATTTTAATATATCACTAAGTATATGGTAAATAATGTTTTAAAATATATTTTAATCTAACTTTTTAATTAGCATCACAATAACTCATAGAGAAGAACTTGTTATTGCCTCCTCAAAGGGGATACTTATTAGTTTGGCAAACCTAGCAGTGGTGCCTGAACGATGCCACAAAGGTTGGTTTTCAAACCCTACCTAAACTAGAGTTGACCATGATATAATTGGGTGTTACTTGATAGTTTGGGTGACATTTTGTGAAAAATTATGTAATGCATGAGCATGTACTATGCTTCACCCAAGAACTCTAAGTTTATTGCCAAAAGGCATAGAATCTATGGGAAGTCTAATAACTAGCAAGTTTGATTGATGACATCAATGAACATTTTAGGAGGAATAAATTAGTAATACAAGTGGATTGACATGAAGACATCTTTGATGACTATTATATATGAAGTGATTGTGCTCAGAATGAAAAATGTACTTGTAAGATTTTCTAGTTTACTTTTAGAATAGGCGAGCTACAAGCTTAGAATTTAGTCTCATATGTCAAACTCAACCCAAGTTAACCCTTACATCCTTATAACCCATAGGTGGAACTCATACATTTTCATGTTATCATGTGATACATACATGGAATTAAGACTCCTTTATATCTTATGTGACTCATAGGTGACACTAAAACAAACTCATGTTTCTATGTGACCCATAGGTGGCACTACATCCCTATATATTTATATAACTCAATGGTGACACTAGGACTCATTCATATATTTTTTAAACTCATAGGGTATTCATGTCTTCCTAAGACCCATAGATGGTCGTTGACCATCATATATGTGTCATAGTTAATCAAGTGCACATGACAAAGTGACCAATGGATAGGTAGCACATAATGAATATCAATATGCTCTAATTATTGTCTAAATCACTCAATTGTCTTTCAACCATAAAATAGATTGTGTTGGTGCATTCCGAATGTTAGATTTAGCAAATAGGAGTAGCTTGCACACAATTCGATCAAAAATGATGATGAGAAAGATGGTTGACAAGTGTGGTAATGCACAAAATTGCCTAATCGACATCTAATCGTGAAGCAGACTTTACGATTATACTTAAAAACATCAAAATTGCCTTAGGAAGGACTTCTCATGTTCAATCAAAGTGAAGATGATTAAAATTGATGAAATATGAATGCTACATTATGTGATATTGTTTGATCATCCATTCATAAAATTGACTTCATTGTTATGTCCAGAATATTAAAACTACTAAGAAATGACTGTAATATTATCTAGGTCCTCGTATGAGTGAAAGTGTGAAATTGGCATGCGTTACAAGTTGGCATCACATTACTCTTATATCATTCATAGTGCACACAAAATTTTGGATACATGCAAGAATAAGAGGCTCATATTGAACAAATCAACTTTCTTACATGTTATAATAAGAGATTCATAGCAAACAATATTGCTCACTTTTAAGCAATAACATGATCTCCTAGTATCTATTAAATAAACATCACCTACGAGCTATGTTGAATGATATGATAACCTTAAGGAGGAAAAATAAACTAAACAATATTTATCATATATACAACAAATGAAATATAATTTACCTTCAATAAACTCCACTGGATTCGCAATACTCAAATAAACAGACATAAGTAATTTTTTAAATTTCAAATGAAATTTTGCATACATTTTAATAACAATCACTTGTGCAAATGATCATATATAAATCTAAGCATATTGCTTCGAGTAGCATGTCATCGCCTTGAGAAGCATGCAGAACTTCAAAAAGCATACGACAACCCGTGATGTGTGTTGCTATCTCAAGAAGTATGTCATTACCTCAACAAGTATGCAATAAGTCAGTAAAACACATCATCTCAAGAAGGATGCATATAAATTGAAAATCAAGCATATATATTAAAAATATGTATATGCACCATATAAGTGCTCCAAAAAGCATGCAAGTGCACAGTGCAAATGCATTATGTGCATACCTTATCCAAAATGCAAATATTTCATGCATAAACATTATGTAACAAGTAGATGCATCATGCATGTATATTATTCAACATACAAATATTCCATGAATATGTCTTATACAACATATGAACGCTTACATATACATGCGTCATATGCATGTGTCTTGCAACATGCATATGTAGTATCTAGCACTCAAATACATCATGTACGAGTACTACATCTTCTGTGAATATGCTATGCATATATGTTACACAACATGCAAATGCATTATATGTATATACTATGCAATATGCAAGTGAATTATACAAATATACATGTAACATTAGAAATGAATCATGCATGCATATTAAGCAACATATGAATACACAATACAATGCATTACATAGATCATACAAATACATTAATTATCATGTAAATGTATTATGCCACTCATGCTAATGCATTATGTAAATTATGCAAACACATTATGCCAATTATGCAATTGAATTATACTAGTTATTCAAATATGTCATGATAATCGTACACATGTAAGCTATCAAATAGAGAAATTATACAAATCATATAAGTATGTTATGCATTATGCATATCATATAAAATGTATTAGTTGTCTTGAGAATGCATTATGCAAATGCACTAAGAAATATATACATGATATTTGAATGAAATTTGAATACCCACATATTCTCTGAACTCCTAAATTTGAGGTCTGAGAATGTTGTGTGTGTTTAATATCCAAGTCCAATCTTTATCCCTAAAAGGACTAAAGTTTATACAACTTGCATTAACAAGTGAATACCTTATCACAAATGTACCGGGATATTTAATTTTAAAGTTCACGTTAGGCCTTTCAAATCTCTTTGAATGAAACTCAATAAAAGAATATAAGCTCTCAATTCCTAGCATTCATATGATAACTCACGAGGTAAATAATCAAACCCAACCTTCTATTATAGGGGAGAATAGAGTTAATAAGGTTCAAATAAACAATTATTTAAATCTCCGCTTGCTAGCAAGGATGTGGCATTTATCCTCTAACTTAAGGCTTGGCCAGATGGCTCCATAAATCCCATAGCTTGGCCATCCGGATTTACATGGTATAGTTATGACTGATCCTCTAATTGATGATTTGGCCAGATGCCTCCATATAAAGAACCCATGGATTTGCAAGAACGACTCCACATGATAAATGTTTATGATCGTAACCTTCTGACCTAGTGTCTTGGTCAAATTAATCCACTATATTATAATCATGGCTAAAAGACCATAAATTCCCTGATGATTAAAGCGACCATCACTTATAATAGTAGATAAAAGAAGGAAGTAAGGTCCACATGGGGAACAATAGGGCATGATACTTGGACCTCGTATCCATGAATTTTTAGTCAAAAGGTCCTAGCAAAAAGGAAAACATTTTTGTGTTATAATTCAGGATCCCAAGCTTATGATTTTGATGATAATAAATATTATTGGGTTTTTATTTTGGCTCTCCTGATATTATTATTAGATATTTATTTTGTGCATACTAACATTTCAGGTACATTGTACACCATGTAATAAGCTCATCTCAAGACTAGGTAGAATAGGTTTAATATTTTTTTAAGAGTCTATATTCTTATTTATTTAATTTGTATATTTCTTGAGTTCTATAAAAGGTGTATCCTAATTAGGCAACCGTGTACACACAGGGAGGAAAAAGAAGTTATTTGATTTCTATAAAGATAGTACTGTCCAAATTGTATCATATTATGCAATCAAAGTAAAATATAGATTAATTAAGTAGGAAATTGAATTAATTTAAATTTAAACTAATCGTACTATACGATTCACATCGTATATGATGATCAGTAGAAATTGATATTCATGCTACCAATCATAAATTAGGCAATATTTTACAATTCAAAATATGAATTGATGGTACTATATGATACCCATCATACTATATGATAACAACAAATCTTACCTAATATAATATTATAATTAGGCAATTGAATCAAGATTAATATATCCTTAATATCATCTTGTACGATGTCCTTAATTGTACTGCACTACTGGATTTACTCCCAGGATGATATTTAATTGCCACAATTGTTCTGGACAAAAATCCTATTCGATTGAATTAATCATATATTATATAATCCTAAACTTGTATTGGACGATCAATATAAGAAATTGAACTAATCATGCAGGACCTCTTTCATTATATAATACTAACTGGATAAATTGAGCTAATTATGGCCCTGATTGTACCATATAATTAGAAGTGGCATAATTAAAATTTTAAGATTTTTTAAAAACCTCATATTTAAATTTTTTTATTAAACTAAAGTAGTCTTTAGATGTTGAGAGAGTTCTGTGAGAGTCCCATGAGAAGTCTTAGAGATTGGAGAGACGGAAGGAGAAGTTATATGAGAGGGAGTAGTGTGAGGGGGTTCTCATGGTTGATCCAGGAAAGCTTCTCCATTAGTTTGTCCAAGTGTCTTTACTATTCTTTTGGGTACATTTAGGCAGAAGATCTTCAAAGCCAAAGATCCAGATTCTCTACCTCAATAGGAGGGTGAAAAATGATTCCAAGTTCTCAGCCTCACCACGATGGTGAAAAAGATTATGGTTCTCTGTCACAGCATGGAAGGGTGGAAGTGATTTTGTAAGGGCTTCTCTACCCTGTTGTGGGAGCTAAAGGAGAGTCACTAAAGATTTAACATAATACCTGAAGAGGAGGACTCTAGGGAGTGGATGTAGGTCAAATTTTGATCGAAACTATAAAATTTCTTGTTTGTTTATTCTTATTTTTCATTTTATATTTTCAAAATTATATTTCTTATTTTAATTACTACAAATATATAATCTTAGATTTTTTTTCCTTGGCATAAATCTAATATCTTATTGTTAGGTCAATAAGAAAAAAACATTTACATTTGAAAGTTTTTGCTTGAAATCTAAAATCAAAATATTTCTTTCTTATAAGTAATTCTTTAAAATAATAATGAGATTACGTGTGAAAATCATGTTGGTAAATTTTTTGTTAAATTTTAAAATGAGGGAATTTTTTTTAGCACATCAATTCACCCCCTCTTGGCGTGCCTAGGGCTTTTCAACAAAGTTTAACAACCTTTCTTGAAATTTTAATTTTTATCAGAGCGAGTCTCAGAATTAAATATTTAAAGATCTCTAAGAAAAGATCAAATGACACATTTTTGAAATAGGAATACCACAAAGGGTTATTCAATAACTCGTCTACCCTTATTTAATAATATTTCATTTACTTTTAAGAAAATCAGCATATCTACATTTTTTACAATCAATTGATTTTTGTATGTGGCATATGATATAAGAAGGTTATTGTACTGTTTAGATTTGTTAGTTGTATTAAAGTTGAAACATCTTTTTTTGAATGGAGCAATGAGTATAGAGATCTTGCATAACTTAATGCTAAATGTTTGAAGTGTTTTTCAGTGCACTTAAATGAGATGACTATATGAGAGTGTCCACCTGTACTACTGGCAAGGATATCTGGGATAGGTTATATATTACTTACGATGGTACTAGTAAAGTCAAACAGCCTTGATTAAATATTTTGTTGCATGATTATAAACTATTTTTCATGAAACCTAATAAAACTATCTCTGACATGTACACTAAATTACTCAGATAGTGATATCCCTGCATGCTTTAGGTAAAGAACTATTAACTCTGAGAAAGTGAATAAAGTACTTTACTGGTTACTTGATAGGTTTGATGTACAATTCAATGTTATTTTTGAATACAAAGATTTAAATGTTTACTCTATTGATATTCTACTTGGCTCTCTTATTACTTTTGAGCAAAATGTGAGCAAAAGACTTTTGGATGCAGGTGACAGGAAGAGAGAGAAGATTATGGCACTAAAGGCTGATGATTTTGATAGCAACACCTCTGAATCTGAAGAAGATGCGATATAGCATTGATGACTTGACAATTCAAGAGCTTTCTAAAGTGAAAGTAAAGATGTCATGAACTATTAAATAAAGGTAAATCAGGTAAAAGTGCTAAAGTTTTCTCTAACACTATCTATTTTGAATGTAGGAAACTAGGACAAATGAGATTTGATTATGCAACTCACCCAACAAAGGGGAAGGGTGAAGAAAATTCAATTTCAAAAAGAGTAAGTAGAAGATACAAAAAGCATTTTGGGTAGACTTTGCCTCAGATTCATCAGAACATGAAGTAGAAGAAGAGGTAACAAATTTGTGCCTTATGAAAAATATTAATTTTGATCATTCTGATCAAGATGAGGCATGCTAACTATCCTATGATGAGTTGTTTACAATTTTTAAAAAATTCATGACTATATAGGAAGCTAAAAAAACTGCATGCAAATTTGAAAAATGAATTTTCTGATCTAAAATGTGAGCATGATTTATTAGTTAGAGAACATGATAACCTTAAAATCGAGCATATTTCATTAGACAAAGAGCATGCATCTATGTTACAGAAATTTGATGATTTGAATAAAAAATGTATTGAATAGAGCAAGTCACATCAATCCATGAAATCCAAATATATTAAATTTGATGATGCATTTAAGAAATTAGAAACACTTGCAACTAAATTAAACTATAGTGAGCATGTATTAAAACTTGAATTTGAAAGCTTCAAGAGTTCAAATAATTTCTTGAGGGAGAAAATTCATGCACTTCAAAATAATAAACTGCCGCCTACACTAGCATAATGGTATAACCCTAAAATACAACATGCATCTCACATCCCTAGAAGGAGGCACTACCACTCACATAGCTTATTGAATCCTTTTCCACGAGTTAGGTGTTATTATTGTGGCATGGTAGGACACATAGCCTATATTTTCATTATGCACTATAGAACCTATCTAGTGTGTAGGTCCGTGTAATTTTTATCATAATATATCATGCATACATCTCATCCAATATAGCATAAGGTAGAACCCAAACTCACTTGGGTTTCCAAATCAAACCCTTGATTGGTATTATAGGGATGCTCTCACAAAAAGCTTAATGAGAGCATATGGTACCTGGACAATGAATGTTCATATATGATTGGAGATGATCTACTCATTATTCAGATATATATGGATGGCATATTATTTGTATCAACTGATGAAAATATTTGTAATGATTTTTTAGAAACCATGAGTAGAGAGTTTGAAATGAGTATGATGGGAGAGCTAACATTTTCCCTTAGTTTTAGTGTGAAGCAAAGGGATGATGGCATATTTCTTAATCAAAGTAAATATATAAAGGATATTCTAAAGAAGTATGATATGGAAAATACTAAAGCAACTAATACACCCATGAGCTCTACCATTTAATTAAATAAGGATCCTAATAAAAAATTAGTAGATAAAAAAAGTATAGGGGGATAATATGATCACTTATGTATTTGATTACTAGTAGACTTGATATTATGCTTAGTGTTTATGTTTGTATTAGATTCCAAGTTTATCCAAAAGAATCTCATATAATAGTAGTTAAGAGAATTCTTAGATTCCTTCTAGGAACCCAAAATTTAGGTATCTGGTATCCTAGACATACATCTTCATTTAAAATTATTGGATATTCAGACTCAGACTTTGCAGTGTGTAGAATAGATAGAAAAATACTTCTAAAACTTGTCAATTTATATGATAATCATTAGTTTCTTGGACTATAAGGAAGAAAAACTCAATAGCCCTATCTATCATAGAGGTAGAATACATAGTAATAGGAAGATGTGTTTCTCATGTCCTATGGCTAAAGCAAAAAATCCGTAACCTTGGATTATCCATAAGGACCATTCTAATCATGTGTGATAACACTAGTGTCATATGTATTTCTAAAAATCCAATCCAACACTCTCGTACTATGCACATAGACATTAGAAGTCATTTCATTAGAGAACATATAATCAAGGAAGGTATAGAACTTTATCAGTATCAATTGAAAATCAATTGGTATACAATTTCAACAAACCCCTAAGCTATGAAATCTTTAGTACACTAGGACCAAATTAGGTGTCATTGATAGTCAAGCTTAATTCAGGGTTGACTTGAAACTAACATCATGTGTAATATATGGTTTGTGTGTTTTATATTTGTTATATTTTGTGATTTTTTCTTTTCTTTTATGTTATTTTTTTATTTAGTTGTTACTTGTTAGTAAAAGTTCCCAGATCATCACACACCAAACAAATTTAAAACAAAAAAATGGTGCAAACTCAAAATAAAATATTCATATCATATTATACAAACCTACATCATATTGTATGATCCTCATATATATGCACATCCTCACCATTCATGAAATTAATGGCCCATATCTGACCAACAATTGGTGATTGTAATGTACAACCGCCTATGTCGTACTATACGATACATGTGTCATTAGCAGTTGGACAAAATTAATTTGACGTTACGATATTTAATTTCACATCATCTTGTAAGAACAATTATTCATACTTTATGATGTCTTAGTTAAATATCATATAGGCTGATTCCTCGAGACGATTGATTCAACAAAGATCATTTAGGATAATTATAATTGTACTTTATAATTTGACCAAATTTTTTGACTAATTGGCCTGGAAGAATTAAATTCTCTAGATTATACTATTTGATCGCCTTGAAATCTTTTTAAGGAGAGGAAAGTCTAGAGCTTTCAATCACAACACCATTCATTTTCTTCTCTATATTCTATTATTCTTAATTCACAAATGGCTGGAGCAAAGTGTAATAGGGTTCTAATAGGAAGCTCTTCTAAATGTCCTATAGACCTCAATTTCATGAGGTCACCGACGAAGAAGCCTATCACCGATATAAGGCTGCCAGGATAACTCCATCCAAAGTTATTAATCAGGAAATCCTTAACTTTCAAATTTTAAATATCTTTGCTGGCACCACACTCCACTTCATTTTAACCTTAGCTTTTACCTTCAACATCAAATTGCTCTTTAATTTCTTTGCCATTATTAGAGTCAATAGTGAAGGGATAACCCTTCAATATTTTATTTGAAGGAGACCTGTAGAAATTACCTATAAAGATTTTGGCCAAATCCTACATCTCTCCACTATTGGCCTTAAAACACACTCCCTTTCCTTTGTTCCTGACTATGATTAGACCCAAGAAAATCTAACTATGAGGGATTCTCCATTATATTATCTTGTTATTTTATTCTAGACCCTAGTTCAAGATGCCCGCATAATCCAACACATCCTTCATAACACAGTCATTCCTAAAGTAGGTGATAGGTTCAACATCAGACCTCTTTTATCCCTAATCACCTATTTTATAATTATGTCTGAAATTGAATTCAAAGTGGAAAACCTGATTATCTGCTACATTAAAAATTTAACAAGATTTCACATTCCTAGTAATAAATGTAAGCAAAAACTAGCACTATGTCATCTAATAGCTTTTGTCCTAGAATCTAAATACAACATGTAATATCTTGCACCACCCGATCACCTTCTAGTCTTCAACTCTAATAACTCCTTTTACATCCTACAGTGATAAATGCTGCTAAAGACATTATGTGGTGGACCCTGAGCCAAAGGAGGGAAGGGGAGTTCCAGCACCAGCTTCTACTCATGACTACGACTCTATAGTGGAGCAACTAGATCAACTGGAGATGCAAACAACCACTCACTATCAAGAGACTAGCCAGTAATTGGAGTGGCTTCATAGTATCTTGAACTGCTCTAACAGTAACTCCAGTGATCCAAAAGTAGCGCTAGGATGATCAAGCCTAATTTACTGTTCAATTTTTTAACCCTTCACTAATACTTTCAGCCACCACCACCACCACCATCACCACTTGATCAGGGTCCCTCCTACTCTTGAGTGATTTTGTGTTGTGTGGTTCTTATCATTTTTTGCTATTTTATCTTTTGTCATATTTCCTTTTTTTGGGTTGACTTTATTTTCTCCCTTTCGATGATGTCAAAAGGGGGAGTAGAATACTGGTAGAATGTATCCTTATTAATGGTAAAATATCTTTGTTGTGTTTAGTTCTTTTTTATTTTATTTTATTTTTTCTAGCTCTTGTTCTTATTGTGATTTTATATAATTGAAATAAAAAAAATCTCCCTTTTTTTAAGGGGAGATTAGGAGACAATCAAATTAACTTAAAAATTCACAATATTTGTCATAATAAAGAGGAAGATTATTACAACCCAAGATCCCGAGCTTATAAATTTGACGATAAAAAATATTATTGGGTTTCTATTTTAGTTCTCCTGATATTATTATTGGATATTTATTTTGTGCACACTAACATTTTAGGTACGTCATACACCATACAAATGGGTCATCTCAATATTGGGTATAATAGGTTTGATATTTTTGCAAAGACTTCGTATTCTTATTTATTTTATTTTTATATATCTTGATTCATGAGTCTTGTAAAAGGTGTATGCTAGCTTGACAACCATACACACATATTGAGAGGAAAAAAAGTAATTTAATTTCTATGAAGACCGTATTGTATGAACTATGTCATATTGTATGATCAAAGAAAAATAGGGATTAATTAAGAAGACAATTGAATTAATTAAAATTAGAAATAATCATACTATACAATTCACATCGTATAGGATAATAGGTAGAAATTAAGATTCATGCCACCAATCATAGGCAATATTTTAAAATTCAAAATATGAACTAATCGTACTATATGAAACCCTTCATACTGTATGATAGCAAAAAATCTTTCCTAATTTAATCATATAATTAGGAAATCAAATCAGGATTAATTAATTCTTAAGATCATACTATAAGATGTCCTTAATCGTACTGTACTACCCGAATTACTCTCAGGATGATATTTAATTGCTATCAATCATACTAGATGAAATTTTTTTTCTATTGAACTAATCATATTATACGATCATGAACTGGTTATGGATGATTCGTTCAAGAAATTAAACTAATCATATAAAACCTCTTTCATCTTATAATACTAATTGGATAAATTGAGCTAATCAAATTAAAAAACTTATAGTCTATTTACTCATCTTAAGGTCTAGTATTTAGGAAATATGCCCACCTTAATTTAAAAAGTCAACTTTTAACTTCTTTATTAATGTATTTAAATAATTCAAAAAAATCAATAATTAACTAAAAGAAAACTCTAACTTGATTAATAAAATCAGTCAACCAATCCATTAATACACAAAAAGTACTCCAAAAATGAAGTTTTTAGAATGGATTATCTTGAGCTATGGGGTTAAGTGTCTTAAGGAAAACTAGCCTCAAGCCCTCTATAACAAGGCCATGAATGAATTCAATAGAGTGTAAAACCTTAAAATTCAATGACTATTAATTACTTAACTAAATTAAAATTCTTAATTCAACCACATCAACCTAGTTTATAGGCTGGACTATCTTGAGTTATGGGGCTAAGTGTCCTAAGGAGGCCTAGTTCCTAGAGCCCACTCTGATAACGCCACAAATTGGTTGATGGAAAATTTAAATTAACTTAATCCTTAAAATCATAAATTAACTAAATTAATGAAAAATTATTAATCCCCTTAACTTCCAACCAATTAAAATAATTAATTCATACCGGTTACTACTATGTAACCCAGGCCTACATGGCTATTAACCTAGCCCCATTAAATATGAAATAAATTTCTTGGCCTTAGTGTAAATAAAGATAGTAATCAATTAACACTTAAAATACATTTTAAAATCAATATTAAAACACTAATGCCTAAACTCAAATTCAAAACTCCTTAAACCTTAAACAAATCAAAGTGTTAGACAACTTTAACAAATTACCAAACCTAGGATATATCCAAGCCACACAGTCTTTTTGTACACACTTTAGATGGTTTGTTAGGACAACCGACTAGAGATCTAGGCTAGGATGGTGTTTACTTTTAACTAATGTGTGGCAAGTTTTTTTTAAGCCTTCTTAAAATTGCTTCATTCATTTTAAGTATTCCATCGAGTCAATTAGCATGTATTGTATTATAAATTAATTTAAAGGTGTCTAAAACTTTAACTATATTTTCTCAATCATATTTACCCTACATAAAGTCAATGAGCCAATTAGGATTCGCTTTAAATGTCACCCCAACTCCTCAAAATTTTAATTAATAACATCCCTACCACTCTTTCATAAAAAGACCATACTTATGGATTTCAAATCGCCTAGGTGGTTAGTTGGCTCCCTAATTCATGTCGAATTAAGTCCATATTTTATACTACATTTGCTAGGTTTGAGTCACTATCATCTAGTGCCCAATTTAGACTTAGGATATAGGGTAGATTTAGATTCATGAGACCCCACATCTGAGAATATAATCCCAAAATTCTCATAAATCAATCAACTCAAACTAAAACTTCTCTCAATCAAGACTTAAAGCCCAATATATAGGATAGGCCAGGGTATTTCTAAAGCATTTCAGAATCTCAAAATAGCTCCCACCCTTCCTCCATTAATCCCTAAAATAAGTTCTCAAACTCTATCCAATCCTAATCGATGTTCCGAACTCACCTCCTTTGATATCACTCCTAAAAAATCTCTAAATAAAATTTTAGTTGTTATTATAATCGAAAGTATTTATAGGGAATTCAACCTCCCTATGATGTAATTAACTATGAGGGCTTGTGCTCATAAGAAATATAAAACCCACTCCCACCCTTTTAAAAATTTATTTTCAAAACAAAATTAATATTTTTTTAGGAAAAATTAATATCAACGACGATCATTATCATCACGTTTGAATGATCGATGATAGGTGATATCATCTTCCCTCTGGGAGATATATTATTTATCGTATTGATTTTAAATATGAAAATAATGATGTTTCATCCAGGTTATAATAACTAAATACATGTAGAACCTCATTTTAACCATTCTGGGTCATATGTAGTTCTTCCTTGTATTTCTAGAGATAGGAAAGGAACTTGCAAAATAATAGGTCATCTACAAGCTAGAATAGAACCTGTATTGAAAATTATAGTTTGCCTACATGTTTGATCAAGGGACTCATCATGAACAAGGATTTCAATATGCACAACAACTTGCCTATAGGCAATTTTAGCAAATTCATAGAGAATACAATATCTTGCCTATGGGCAATAGCACGAGACCTTTAATGGATACTACAGCTTGCCTACGGGCATCAACAGAAGACTTGTGTAATGTTCACAACAGTTTAACTAAAGACATGAGTAAGAATATTTCAACCAACTATGGTCATAATAGTAAATGTGTAATGAATGTAATGGTCCACTAACAGGCGTATATGGGGAAATTGTTGAGAACATAACCTACCTACGAGCAGTAGTATGAGATTATTAATACACACCAAAATTCACCTGTGAGCAAGAACATAGAATTCATTGTGCACATAATAACTATCTATAGGCAAGAACAAGTGGCTCATATTGAATAAATTAGCTTGGCTATAGGCGAGAACAAGTGGCTCATTTTGAACAAATTAGCTTGACTACAAGAGAGAATAAGTGGCTCATAGCGAATAATGTAGGTCACTTATAGCTTGGCTATGTACAATAACTGAAATCTTATTCAGCTTCAACAAATGCCACCATATCTATAACACTCGTACAAGTAGATATAAAACATTTCTTGAATTTCAAATGAAATTCTGAACGCATTTTAATAACAATCACTTGAACAAAGGATCATATTTAAATATTTTAAAATTGCCCTTATGCACTAAATTGAAAATTTCTAAACCTAAGCATGTTTCTTCGAGGAGAGTTTCACCACCTTGAGAAGCATACAACAACTTCAAGAAACATGTGATAGCCCTAAGAAGTGTGAAGCCATCTCAAGAAGTGTATCAAGCCTTGAGAAGTGTTCAAAAAGTTAGCAAAACATGTCATCATGAGAATCATGCCAACACATTGAAAAACATGTATATGCACCATGCAAGTGTATAGTGCAAATGCATCATGTATGTTTGTTATCCAAAATGCAAACACATTATTACATGCAGTGCTTCATATATGACATGTAGATGCATCATGCATTTATATTTATCAAGATATAAATACACCATTAATATGTATTATATGACATGTAAACACATCATATATACATACAATCTAGCATGTCAACCTTTTTTATACATGTATCCTACAACATGAAAATACATCATGCATATATATTATCCAACACTCAAATACATCATTTATGTGCACTTTCTCATCTATGAATATGCTATGCATATGCATTATATAATATAAAAAGCAATATACATATATGCTATGTAATATTCAAATGCATTATACAAACATACATGCATTATATAAATTATAAAAATACATTAATTATCATTTAAATGCATTATTCCACTCATGTTATAGATTATGCCAATCTTGAAAACACATTATGCCAATCATGTAAAGACATTATGTTAGTCTTTCAAGTATGACACATCGATGATGATCGTGTTAAATATAATTCTCAACTAGAGAGGTAAATTCTCAAAGTCTATTAAATTTTTTTTAAAAAATCAAATCTATTAAAATTTTAATATTAATAAAAAGAAATTTAATTATCTATAACTTAAAGCAAAACCCATCAATCATCTGCAACTATTTAACAAGGGTGATGAACATAAAGATAACTCTAACTCACAAAGAATGAATGTCCAAATTGAGAATATTAATAAGATTCATTCTAAAATAATATCATGTTAGTAAGGATGTTGCATTTATTCACTAATCGATGGCTTGGCCAGATGGATCCATAAAACCCATAGCTTGGTTAGATGCACTACATGGTATGGTTATGGTTGGTCTTCTAATCGATGGTTTAGCTATACTGCTCCACAAAGAACTAATTGCTCGGCTAGAATAGCACCACATGGCAAGCAATTATGATTGTGGCTTAGTCAAATTAGTCCACTATATTATGGTCATGGCTAAATTCTTGCATGTTCCCCAATGACTAGTTACCATTAAGTAATGAAGTGTAGGGTATAATCAATAGGGCATAAAGCCTTATGTTAGCTAAGGTTGACTTAAATTTATCCCTTAGATAAACACTCACCCCAAGTCAATAAGGTAACTTATATGAAGTAACCCTTGGCTTCAACCAAGGATCCTTTGATCATGTTGGATCAACTATCTCCTTTAACTAATCAAACTTGATCATGATGACCCGAGATGATGGAATCATAGGATCTTGATTGGGTCCTTAATCATTTCCCCACAATGTGCATTAAGTGCAAGGCCATGAAGTTCTAATTTTAAATGTTAAACTTAAAACATCTAAATGTGCTACTATTATACATTAGATACTAAAGTATATGTTTAATAACTATCCTTAATCGGAAGTGCTCTCTCATTATCATGGGGGTGGTTAACTATAAGGACTTGCACCTATATGAAATTAGAACTCAAATCTTAAAGTCCTCATTAAGAAGGTGAATTCTATGGGTATTGTCTTATCTCTATCTAATCTACTTTTTAAAAATATATCCAAAAATATAATTCATTATAACTCTCCCTGAATATATATAGAGAGGTTGGGGGCCCAAAAGCTTAATTTTTTGGAGACCATAGTATTATGATCAATTTATGTCCTCTTTTGACTCATATGCACCATTATGACCCATTCATATCAACTTTATGACACATAGTGTCATTAAGGTAGAATACATCCCTTTGTGACCCATTTAGTCCTAAAATCCCCATGGTGGGTACATCTTATGCCTAAATAATAACCAAATGAGCTTATATAGAACCTAGGGGAACTTTGGTGACCCATAAAGGTTAATTCACACATTCTTGGATAATTTTGAATAACTTAAGTGCTCTTATGAATCAATTATGTCAACATTGACATATAAAATACCAATATAGCTTACCCTAACAAATCTAGTCAAACTTGATCAAATTTGGTCAACTTGACCTAAGCTTTGTTAAACTTAACCTTAAGTGACTATAATATGATCGAAAGCCCATAATAGGCCCATAAAATGCATTCAAAGACAAATTAGATTAGCATACATCCTAAGTGATACATTAGAACCCTTAACTTACTAAGTGTCCCATTATAACCTTAAGCCTAATTAACCTGGTGTAGACCTTACCTAGTCCCCATTAATAAACCCTTATACAAAAATATACCCAATTGACCTTAAACCTAGGCCCAACTTGGACTTAATGTAGTACACTTGACTCAATTATAGTTAATTGAGACCAATTGACGCCTTATCTTACCCTTACATGATCTATAAAAGTACCTTAGTTTACATAAGAGTCCTGCCCAACAATAACCAAGCCCAAGCTAGCATGAATAAGCTCAAGGTTTACTAAAGACAATTAGGATTAACTAGACCAAGATAGTCATTCCCTATCTCATTTGAACCTGAAATAGCCTAAGCAAACTTACCCTAGCCATCCAAGATCTTCACCCAATGTTTAACAAAATCAAAAGGTCTACCAAGCCATATGCACTACCTACCATGATCATTGGATGTTTTCCCATCATTGGATAGCTAAAAAAGAAAAGGAAATAAAATAGAAAACAAAATATACAATTGTTCAAATAAAATAAAAAGTACATAAATTCTTGATAGCATAAGAATCATAGGATCTTGATTGGGTCCTTCATCATTCCCCCACAACGTGCTTTAAGTGCAAGGTCGTGAATTTCTAATTTTAAATGTTAAACTTAAAACATCTAAATGTGCTACTACTATACATTAGATACTAAAGTATATGTTTAATAACTATCCTTAATCGGAAGTGCTCTCTCATTATCATGGGGGTGGTTAACTATAAGGACTTGCACCTATAGGAAATTAGAACTCAAATATTAAAGTCCTCATTAAGAAGGTGAATTATCTGGGTATTGTCTTATCTCTATATAATCTACTTTTTAAAAATCTATCCCAAAATATAATTCATATAACTCTCCCTGAATATATATAGAGAGGTTGGGGGCCCAAAAGCTTAATTTTTTGGAGACCATAGTATTATGATAAATTTATGTCCTCTTTTGACTCATATGCACCATTATGACCCATTCATATCAACTTTATGACACATAGTGTCATTAAGGTAGAATACATCCCTTTGTGACACCCATTTAGTCCTAAAATCCCCATGGTGGGTACATCTTATGCCTAAATAATAACCAAATGAGCTTATATAGAACTTAGGGGAACTTTGGTGACCCATAAAGGTTAATTCAAACATTCTTGGATAATTTTGAATAACTTAAGTGCTCTTATGAATCAATTATGTCAACATTGACATATCAAATACCAATATAGCCTACCCTAACAAATCTAGTCAAACTTGAACAAATTTGGTTGACTTGACCTAAGCTTTGTTAAACTTAACCTTAAGTGACTATAACATGATCGAAAGCCCATAATAGGCCCATAAAATGCATTCTAAGACAAATTATATTAGCATAAATCCTAGGTGATACATTAGAACCCTTAACTTACTAAGTGTCCCATTATAACCTTAAGCCTAATTAACCTGGCGTAGACCTTACCTAGTCCCCATTAACAAACCCTTATACAAAAATATACCCAATTGACCTTAAACCTAGGCCCAACTTGGACTTAATGTAGTACACTTGACTCAATTATAGTCAATTGAGACCAATTGATGCCTTATCTTACCCTTACATGATCTATAAAAGTACCTGAGTTTACATAAGAGTCCTGCGCAACAATAACCAAGCCCAAGCTAGCATGAATAAGCTCAAGGTTTACTAAAGACAATTAGGATTAACCAGGCCAAGATAGTCATTCCCTATCTCATTTGAACCTAACCTAGCTTAAGCAAACTTACCCTAGCCATCCAAGATCTTCACCCAATGTTTAACAAAAAAAAAAAATGTAAGAAAATTTATGAACATCCAAATTAAACTCATACCTCGCTTCAAATAACTCATTAGCCTAAGATAATAGGAAGTGGTCTTTCTAACCATCCCTTGCCTCCCAAATCATTCTAAAGTTATTTAAAGATCATTCTCTAAACTTTTTAGGCACAAAATTTGAATTCATTAGAGAGAACATGATGAAGTATCCATAAAAAAAAATGAAGCTCCCTTTGACCTCTTTGAGAGATTTTAGAGCTTCCCACGGTCTAATGAAAGTGATTTTATTGGTGGAGTGATCTAGAACAACCAAGATTTAGTGCAACCCCTTGATAACCTCATCTTGAAATGAAAATATTCTCAATTACTTGTTCCAATCAGAAATAACTTTAGTTAGGTAAATTCCTTGTAGCCTTAGCCCATCCATATGCTTATTCATGGTTACATTTGCATCATAACTTCTATTATTCTTTTCGCCTACGCATATGCTTCTGCCATGGAATGTTAGGTTTAGTGTCTTATTGACAAATAATTTTTCTACAAAACTATTGGATTACCATCACCATTATAGTTTTATCTCCGGGCAAGTGATGTAATTCAGACCCTCTATTTTCTTTGTATTGTTATAAACATCACACTTTTCCTTTATTAACCATTATGTGATTTGGTTTTTCTAGTATTTGATTAAATGTTCTTTATTCCTCTTAGAGGCCACTACATAGAAGGAACATACACAACATGCATATCAAATCAAATAAATAGTTAGTTATAGTGCACCATTCAAAACTAAGAATATTTACTAATAGCTAATAATGACTTTATAAGTAACTTGAAAGGTTACATTCTACATGTGAAGTTCACCTATAGTTATAATTTTCATGTTAGTAATATCAACATAGCATTGTATGAGTCTCCTTTTGAAAAAAAATGTAGATTTTATTTTTATTGGTTTAAGGAAGGCAAATAAAAAGTCTTTGGGAAATAGTTAATTAATATAGCTACTTAAAAAAGTCATCTAATTCATAAACAACTTTGTTTGATAAAAGAGAAATAAAGAAGATATTTTGAACATAAAAATTCATCTAATTCATAAACTGATTGAAAAAAGAACAATAGAGAGATTGAGTTCAAGGTTATAAATCATGCCTTTTTAAGGTTTCTTTTATTTTGGAGTTAAAATGATCGATAAAAGTTAATAGCTTTCGAATCTAATTCAATGGTCCCTTTGAGATAATTGAGATAGTCAGTAGAGTTTCATATTGATGGGCTATTCCTCAGAGCATTATGAGGGTTTATGATATTTTTTATGTCACTTTACTATGGCATTATGTTCATCATAACTCTCATTTTAATCAACCTAAGTCATTGGCATTATGCAATGATCCACTCATGATTCAAGAAAAATTGGGTTATTAAATGGTACTCTAGTGTATTTTGAATCATGAAGATGGGGAGCTTAATTATTGACTGATTACCATTATCAAGGAAATTCATAAGCAAACATAATATTGAGAAGTGAAATGGGAGATAAAAGAAGAAATCATAAACTATTCATAGTTTTGTTACAAATAAAATATAAATTTTGTGATCAGGTTGATGTAAGTTATGTCTTGCTAATCTCAATTTTTTAATAATTTATAATTTTTGAATTTTTTTTATCCAAAGTATAATTTGATTTCATAAAAATACAAATTTCTCATATTTTGATAAATTTCATCAATGTAATTTTTGATATAGTATTGGTACAATTATTGTGGTCATTATGAGTAATTATTCGAGATTTTTCACTGGCTGATTTCGAAATGCTGTGATTTTTTAATATCATTTCAAAAATTCATTTTGACATTTAAAAATCGTGTTTTAGTTCAGTTAATGCTTCTGAATGCTGTTATACACCATCTCTAGTAATTTGGTAGAATTCTAAAACTTTAGTTTTTGGCAAACTGTAGAACACTTGGTGGGAAGTTATTTTGACAACCATTATAACATTTTTTTAAGAATTATATAATAACACTGTAATCAAATCAATAGTATAAAGTGTGTTTTATTTTTGATATCTGTGTTTGAAATATTTGAATTGTGTGAAAATAAATTCTATTAGCAGAGAGAATAATTATGTTGGAGATGAAAAGGGGTTATGTTGTTAGTTATGTGTTAGAAGTTTTGGAGCCTAAGGACTATTATGATATTTACTAGGAAGGGATTATTGGTGGTTAGAATTAAAGGGATTATGTTGGCGGCGAGACCGATTTTGTTATTTGTTATGTATTGGGAGTCGGGGCCTGAGGGTCATTTTGATATTGCTATGAAGAGTTTATTTATATTTCAATTAGTTTTAGTAGTTTGTTTAAATGTTTGTTTCAATTCAGAATCAGTGTTTACTTTAGTTTCAGCTTTTCGTGCAATACTTCAATTTATTATTCAGCTTTTTTGGCTCTTCTAATTTGAGTTATTGATTTATGTTTTAGACTGTCGTAGCCTATTGAGTCGTGTTAGGTCACTCATACTTTTGATTCTTCTTTCAGGCTAGGTAAAGGGTAAGGATCGAGCTAAGTAATTTTAGATATTAAGCTCTAAATTATATTGTAGGTATGCATTTTAGTTAGTTTTTTTTTTTTTTTTGGCAGGCTTGACTTTATTTTTTTTATACTTTTCTTTTATTAAGCACTGCTGTAGATAGATCTCATATTGTATATGTATTTTTGTATGACATATAAAGAAGCTATTTATGTGATTCAGTTGTCTTCCGCTCTATTTTTATAATTAGTAGTGGCACTATGCTGTGCATAATTTATATGTTCAAGAAGCATTTCTCCAACCAGATCTTGGGGTGAATCTCTGCTTCTTTCCACAATTGGGCATGGTATGACATGTGAGATTTGGTAGGGTCATTTCGGGTTGGGTCATGAAACAACTATCTGGTAGATACTCTCCCCTTCATCTTCTACGACTGACAAGGCTTACATGCTTTCCTCCTCGCCTTCTCCTTTGATTGCAAGCAAAAGCATATCCATAACAACTAATCTCTATATCCTTATTTTAGTCTTTTCTTCTCCTAGCTCTTGAGAGACATCACATGATTTTACCTTCTGTTTTTTCAGCCAATGTAGGTTTTCTCCTTACCACTAACTACTATAATATTTCATTCTCTTTTTCACGTACTCATAATTTTTTAGACTTATTGAAGCTATAGTAGGCTTCTTCATATTAGTAGACCTCAATATAATTAACTTATATTTCTTTATTCCTTGTAGCAATTTTGATATAAAAACTTCCTTATCAAATTCTTCTATTATTTGGACCACTCTTCCCTCAATATTTTGTTAGTCAAGTTAAGTTATTAAATCTCATTTAAGGCATTTATTTAAGGCTTAGTGTAGTTAATTTTTAGTTATATTATATAAGTTAAGCTATCATGTGTTTGATTATCTTTTCAATATTTAAATATTGATTTCATATTATTATTATTTAGGACTTTCGAGTATAAATATATTTTTTCCAACTTTAAACTAGCACTATCGTCAAATCACAATTGTCGAATCATTGCCACTAGACCTCCACCGTCAGATTGTTGCTACATAACCTTTGCTTTAGACCAGCGTCACGACGTCACCTGATCTATGTTTTCACATTACTATCATCACTCAGCCACAACTGTCAAAACGCCTCTCATCCCCTACTGACTCAGTGATATTTTCCATTAGCAACTCATGCTCTTATAATCCTCCTTTCTTCAATTTGGATGACAAGAAAATATTTGTAGTCAATGCTTTGACAGTTGAAGTATTTAGGGTTAGCAAAACCTCGTATGTCCGTATCTGTTTAACTTTATTATTTTTTTCATATAAAAGCTCTAGATCTGCTGTATTCTTTCCATTTATTTGTTTTTAGTAAGATTTTTAGCTAATATGAGGACTCAAAACTCTCACTTTATTGTGACAAAGTTTCTAGCTTGCAACAATCTAAAGTGAGATTTAGGCTTTATTTGAGACGTCTTTTTATACTTCTTAAAATATTTTTTTAAACTAAAAAATTTTGTACTTAAAAAACTGCTTTAGAAAACAATAAAAAAATTATTTCAAATGAAGACTTAAAATTTTCATACTAACTATTTTATTAAATTTAGATTTTGTTTGACATAACTTTTTTTATTATTTCTTAGAACAGCTTTCAAGTACGAAAATTCAAGCCTTAAATTAAATCCAACTTAAATTTTATCTTAACCTTCTAGAAAAGCCTAGAAATATGCATCTATTGATTCCAATGTAAAAAAATAAAATAAAATAAATTCCAATGTTCCATAGCGCTCTTCCGACCATATCCGCTTCTCGAGCGCTTCACGCTTCAAAAACTCAAAAACCAAAACCTCAGCAAAACCCACACATGGCAGTTTCTTCTCCGATTCTTCCTGTTTTCTACCTTTCTTCTCCTATTCCAAGATGCATTTCCTCCTTCAAATCTCTTTCCTATTTTTGCTTATCCATGAGTAGAGTCCCTGCGCGAAAGCGCCTCTTCATCACAGCGAAGGCCGTCTCCCTCCAGAGTAGAGAAGAGCTCGAGACCGTCAATATCGCTGAAGACGTCACCCAGGTTCCATTTCCATCTCCTGTTCCTTTCTACATGCCAATCTCTTATTTCCTTAATTCCGGCACATTTTCCTTTTTGGTTTATTTGTTCTACTACTTGAATTATTTAATTAAATTCACCGTGAAACAATCGAAAATGCTAATTCTAACTTTCTCCGCGATTGTTGGCGAAAATACGCTCTTTTTATTGCATTGTTTAAGAATTTGGGTTAATTGATCTCCTTCTTTGTTTCATTTGGAAGATGTGCTTTCCTCCAATTTATACTCAGAAATAAAAATTCACAATTTTTATTCTTATAATAAGCCTGTTTATTATGTTTAAAAGCTTGAACATTAGCATTTGTAACTTTGATTTGAAGGGGGAAGCTAGTGGACTTAACTACAGTCCTTGGTCATATACATCTTGTTCATCTAGCGCGAGGAATGTACTTTGAAATTCTGAGTTTTAGCCAAAATCATTAACCAAGACCTGCTTTTACGGTTTTGCTTGGTGAACATGTTATCCCATTTTGCCAAACAGCAAGCAGAATGGTGTGCATTTAGAAGAATACAATGGTTGGATTAGCTAAATCAAACATAACATGCTATAAACATGTAAGATGATGTTAAACTGTTATAAAATATAATCAGGGCATGTTGAAGTGAAGCTATAGGTAAGTGGACTGCATGCAACTATTGAGCCTCATTGCTACTATGAAACATTTATGCTTCGAAGTAAAGCACCGGCACCAAAGAACTTCCTTCGGAATTCTTTCCAACTCAAAACTTCATAGTCAAGCACGTGAAAGTAAATAATAAATCAAACATACAAGCAAAGACATGTAAGTGTAAGTGAGTGTATAAGATGGTTTATGTTAATGTGAGTGATTAGATAATAAGCACTTGAATAATTGAAAAACATAATTAGTGCAAGCTCTAGTGATCAATAAACTTAGCTTACAATAACAATCAGATAAGTGATTTAAGATGTATTTGCATAATGTAAAGCGAGTAAGTGATGTAATAGTTAAGCTCCACAATAAAGATCCACTTTATCACAATATTTGATTATCAAATACCAAAGCTCTAAACAGAAATGGTGTTCACATAACATAATGGTGATTAAGAGATATATTATTGTAGGTGGGCAATTTAATGACTAAGCTGAATTCAAGAAATTTGCTCAACAGTCAACAGCTAAAGCATATGGGTGCTTAAACATATGAATCACCATATAGACATATGAATCAACAAATTAAGCAAGTAAATTGGTAAAAACTTAATCTAAATAAATAGCATGGACGTAATGATTTTCACATAGTTTGATACCAAACTAACCTATTTTTATACCTAAGTCTAAATAGGATTCCACTAAGAACTTGTTGCAACTTAAACACCTTCACTCCATAAGCCGATAAAGAAGTTGATCACCTTCGTTCAAGAGCAAGAGTACCTACTTTTTGTTTCAGGAAGTGCATCTCTTTCAAACTTACAACCCAAAGCTTCTTCAAGCCTGCACATACAAGTTTAAAAGAAATTATCTACTCAAATTTCTCTTGAACTTCGTTGATGAAAAAGTTGCCCGTAAACGAGCTATTAAAGTGCGCCTGTTTTCTAGAGAGAGAGAGTGCGCTTGTTTTCAAAAAAATTTATGTTTGCCGCATTTTCTTTGGGCCTTCTGGTATGGCGGCGAAAGGCCGCTGTCCATATGCTAGTGGTGGCTCTCAAGCGACTGTAGCGGATGGTCGTCATCCATCTTCAGGTGGGTTATTGGATCTATCGCATGGTGAGTTGAAACATTCTGGGCGGCCTAATGGAAGTTTTTTTAAGGGAGGTTCAGGTGGTTCTTCGTTCTTAGATAAACGATCTACCTCAGGATACTGCACAGTCCTTAGAAGAAACCTAGTTACATAAGAAACAAGAAGCAAAATGTGGTGGCAAGATCGAGTGCAGACACAGAATACAAAGCTATGTCCTTGGGAATGTGTAAGCTACTATGGATCAAGATGATTCTAGAAGACCTAAGGATCAAGTGGGAAGGACCCATGAAGCTATATTGTGACAACAAATTAGCATAGCTCACAATTCGGTTCAGCATGATAGGACCAAGCACATAGAACTATACATATATTTTATAAAAGAAAAAATGGACAGTGGTCTTATATGTATCTACCATGTCCCATCAAAAGATCATTTTGAAGATATTCTTACCGAGGGACTTGATAACTCTGTCTTTCTGGGACTGATTACCAAGCTAGGAATGACGGATCTGTATTCCCTAGCTTGAGGAGAAGTGTTAAATCTCAGCCGTCCCTTAGCAGTTGATCCCACAACTAGGTTGTGGATTCGTGGGAAGGCTTACCTGGATCACTCCGATCTATTTCCATAATTAGGTGACTGATTTAGGAAGGATTATATTAGGACAATTATGAAAGATTTTGTAATTTATTTATTTCTTTATTAGATATTTTGTATAGATCTATAAATAGAAATAGATTTGTGCTATAAAGCGAAGCCTTTTTCTTCTCCAAATCTCTGAATTCAAATTAGTCAATTTTGTAGGATAAAATTTTCTTCAATAGCTACTCCAGCTTGAAAAACATGGGTTCAAGTTTGTTTTAGTTTTTGCTACAATGGCTCAAGTAACCTAAGAGTTTCTGTAACACCCCACATTACCCTTGAATAGTACTGTAGAGTGTAACAACTAAAACATATTATTTTCCTTCCATAAAGTTTTTGAATATAGTTAACCACTTGCATAACTATACGACATATCTCATAAACCTTCATTGATACATTAACTGAAGTACTTCACATTTTTTTTTTAAACTTCCACAACATAGTTACAGAGCCACTAAGGAACATCCAAACAAAATACTTCAAATGAGTATTTACATACCCTTAGATAATCCTTACTAACAAATATAGAAATAACACATAACATTGAGGTACTTGAAATCTAATCAGCAACAACTTTATCTTTTCCTTTACCTGTAAAAACAGCCAGAAGAAAGTTCTGGTGAGCTATGAGGCTCACATAAGCTATGCAAAATTAAATAACAATAAAAAATTGATCAAATGAAATACAATATTGAGCTAATCATTGCACCAACTTATCATTATTTGAAAAGCATCAAAAGCATCATATTGAACATCATCCTTTATGTTATTAGAGATATATATTGAATATTTAATCTTTTAAAAGATTTGGCTATACTTTAACATTTTCAATGGAGTCCAGATAAATCTGGCATTATTACCATTGAATTTCATAGAGGTCCCTTTTGCCTCTTTAGGGGTCCCTTTTGCCCCACCTGCTATGCAGGTATTCATTTCCTTGGGGTCCCTTTTGCCCCATCTACAATTCAGGTTTCATATTGGGTCCCTTTTGCCCACCTCTTTACACAATACATGAATTATTTTCATGAATCATAAAATATTTTATATGCATATAATGTAATGTATATTTTATAATCACCCGTCTCGGAAGTATCTTTTGTACTGATCAGGTATAATTTGTTTGGCCATTTCTTTTCCATTTGGTTCATAAGAACCATATTTACCATTTGGTTCATAAGAACCACCATTACCAATGCTCAGAAGAGTATCCCTTTACCAAAGATATCTCCGCATCAACATGCACATACATTCATTATATAATTATTCATATGAATATTCTTATTCATGCATATGGTCAATTGTCTCCTAATGTGCTACATGATTTCATGTTAACATGAGGAAAGAAAAAGAGCTAAGTACATTCTTTATTCATCACTTTAGAAAGAAACAAGTGCAATATATATATCATCACATAAGAGCTGTACTTGCAATGTAAGATAACACATTGTCTCTAAATCATTACCAAATGAGTTCATATAATTAGGCAACCATAGAAAACATGTGCATGACATTACGAGCATAATAAGATATAAAAACAGTACGATTGGAAGAATGCTAAAAATCTTCACAACAATATAAAACATGCTATGATGGAAAAGATTGAAATTTTCTTCTAAATTTAAAAGTGTCACATTTACCTACCTCAATACAACGTGCTCCGCCAAAAATCCTTACGAACTCTTCCTTTCTACGTGTTCAACACCTAAATGAAACACACACATCATTCCCTACACTCATTATAAATTTAAAATAAATACTATTTTTGGAATTATCTTAAAACCCTAAATTTGGAAAACACATTTTCATTGATTCCCTCACATAAACATGCCAAACTCTCCCTTACACCTAATTCATAATTAAATTAATATATTTTCGGATTTAAAATAATTAGAAAATTAGAAAAATACATTTTGTAAGAAAAACTCAATTTCTTCCCTTAGAAACTACATAAAACCCTTAGGAATCAATTTTATAAAAGTACTATCAAAATTTCTAACTCTATGGAAAAACCTTAAATTTCTCCAACTCAAAACTTCCAAAGAAAATCACATATTTCTATACATAAAAAAAAAATCTCCTAATCATTCCCTAACAATCCCTCATTAAAATTCTTAAAGAAAATCAAAGTTTTCTCAGACCCTAGAAATCTTTTCTTGAGAAAACCCTAAGGAAAAACATGGGAAATGGTTCATGAAGACTCACCTTAGCCTTCTTTTAATCTTCCCTACAATTTTCCCCAAGTTTGGCCGCCGGAATCTGCCGCCGGAGCCACCCGTTCTCCTCTCCCGTCCGCCTTCTCCTCTTCATGAGTTCGGGCGGAAGAAATGAAATGGGGACCGAATTTTTCGGTCCCCTTTAGGGTTTAGGGATTTCCATAATGTCAATTTTGCCCTCACTTAAATAACCCATGCTTGAATAAACATTAGGGGTATTATTGAAATTATGAGACTTCGATGAATTTTAATTCCTAAATTAAGCAAAATCAAATATAAGTCTTATATATCAAATTTCTTAGAATTTTGTGAAGAATTTTTTAAAATTATTTCCATCGAAATCCGACAAACTTAAATTTTTACTTAAAACTCGTCGCAGCGTTTTGAAAAGCGTGTGAGGTCTAAAACAACATTTTTGTGGGTTTTACACATGCAGTGTCCGACACGTATCCGACACGACACGCGCCCGACACTCCTCCGACACGTGTTAGACACACTGCAAACGTGTCCAATTAAAAAAATATTAAATACAAATTGAACACACTTGTCCGACACCCATATTTTACATATTTTATCCACAACATCAAATCAATCACCCGCACTTAATACCCCATTCATCAAATATTCTCATTTTCATTTCTCTTTGATGGGTTACAATTTTGATTTCACAACAATGCTCAATGTCATCTCAACATCGACGTCTGATGTCGTTACAACATCAACATTTCAAAATGATCTCCATATCAAAGTCTGACGTTGTCTTTAAATTGATGCTCGATGCTAGCAATTTTTACACCCACAACTTCACATCTCATCTTTGTCCAACACCTTCTCAACATCGACGACCAAATGCCCTCACAACATCAACGATAAATGCCCTCTTAACATTGATGCCCAATTTTTTATTGCATAACATCAATGCCTGACTCTCGATATCATTGTCAACTCCTCTTTCGATGATTAATAAACGGCTCGACGCCCGACTCTCGACATTCTAATATTAATCATTTTAAGCACAAATCCTAGTTAAATAACTTATTATTTCTAAATAAGTTTTAAAATTATATTTATTCAATTTTTATGTACTATTTTTAAAATATAAAAAATTATAATACCGTGTCCAACCCATGTCAGTGTCCTATACTTTCAATAATTGACGTGTCCCGTGTCCGTGTCCATGTCGTATTCGTGTCGCCGTGTCCGTGTCTGTGCATCATAGTAATTTAGCAAAGTTGAAATTTCAAATTAATGGATAAGGGGGTTCACTATGATGCCAAGCATGCAAGCTTAAACAATTCAATATGCTGGTGATCATACTTCATGCGTTGTATTACCCTTAGTGCAATCTGAAATTAGAAGCTATTTATTTTTTATGTAAATTGATGAATGAAATTCTTTCCATATATTTTTGAACTGAAATAGATTTAGTAAAAAATATTGATTCTGGTCATTTACCAATTATTGATCATGTATTCTCAGCAGTTACCTTCCTAACTCTTCATTTCAATGTTTGGATCAGTTAATTGGGAGGACGCCAATGATTTATCTCAACCATGTGGTTGAAGGTTGCGTGGCTAATATTGCTGCAAAACTTGAATCTATGGAACCTTGTAAAAGTGTCAAAGATCGGTAAGTCTTTGTATCATAGTGTAGTTACCTTTGAACAACTAATGCTTACTATGCTACATTTGATATTACATGTGCCATTCTTTGTTATAACACACTCAGGATTGGATATGGCATGATAAATGATGCTGAAGAGAAGGGGCTTATTTCTCCATTAAAAGTGAGATTTTTTTCTTATAGTGAACGGCTACTAACACTCACACTCTTTAGCATCATTAAATATGATAGGAATAATTATATGTCATGCAGAGTATTTTAGTAGAACCGACTAGTGGAAATACTGGAATCGGTATTGCATTTGTAGCTGCGGCAAGAGGATATAAACTTATTGTAACGATGCCTGCTTCCATAAATCTAGAGAGACGGGTTCTTCTTCGTGCATTTGGTGCAGAGATAGTTTTAACTGACCCTGCGAAAGGTCTAAAAGGGTCTGTTGACAAAGCGGAAGAGATAGTGTGTCAAACACCTAATGCTTATATGTTTCAGCAATTTGATAATCCCATCAATGCCAAGGTGGTTGAATAAAGTTATCTTTTTTTCTCATATACACAATACCTGAAAAATAACATGCTTTACTTCTTTCCAACATTTTGTACTTTAAATTTGATGGAGAAAAGATATATAAAGATTATCATTCAAATAAACGACAGATCCACTTTGAAACCACAGGCCCGGAAATATGGGAGGACACAATGGGTGGGGTTGACATATTTGTTGCAAGCATAGGCACAGGTGGAACAATCACAGGGGCAGGTCGTTACCTGAAAACAATGAACAAGGACATAAAGGTTTGTCGCTTTGTGTATTGCACCAAATTGTCACTCAATATCGCTAGCCTTGCAGAGCCTTTATCTATTATATTGTTTATTGTTATCTGAATTGTCAATGCATATGCATGATATTTAACCTAGAGGTATAATCCTTTATGACAATTGTAATGACTTTGTTTATTGGAATTCATCTTTTTTGGCTCTCGTTGCAGTTATTACAGGTGTAGCATCAAGGAATTCACATCCTGAATGTCTTAATTCTGAATCTAGCAACTAGCAAAAGAGATTGACTTTTAAAATGGCTTTCACTAGTTATTAGATTAGATAATATTTTTTTTAGATTGACGCCATTATCCTAGATTTTTCAAAATAGAAGCAGGTAGAACTTTATATTTCGACATGTCATGTTTCATGCAAGCTAAGAAAGGCTGTGTTATATTCCTGTGATGCTATGGTGCGGGTTCTTTGTGTTATAGACTAATTTCTATATGTTCTTCTTCATCTATTGCCATTGCAGAGATAGGTGTTCAAACTCTACTGTTGAATGTCTTGAGCACATCTTATTATAAGAAAATAATGGGCCGTTCTGCTGAAGAGTTGTTCAGAGCCACCCTTGTGAGTAAGGAGAAATAGACACGCTAGCTACAAACATAGAATTTAGAGTATTTCAACAAAAGATGTCAATATCCACACTAGAATTGGTGCCCTTGTGATATTCTTAGTTAGCTAATTACCAGTTATAAAGATTTTCTTGAGAGGGTGGGATAAGGAAGGGAGAATCATCTTTTATATTGCTTTACAGAAATAATCAGAAATAGTGAGAATGGGGTGAAGTTTAGAAGAGGCTGTCATCAGTATATAGAAGTTGAGGTCCTGATTCTTCAAGGGAGGAGAAGATCTTGTTGTCGTCAGCACATTGACTTAACTAGTTTTGAGAGGGGTTTTACACGCAACTGGTCAATTACCATGCTTTGTGTGGCAGGTGCAAGATATTGAAATTATTGTCTATAAAGAGAGATTCTCAGTGGTTTAACACAAAAACGATAGGCAGGCGACATCACCATGAACTCATGAGGCTACAAATATTATAGAGCGACTCTAATATGGGTTGTGTGGATTGACTTTTATTCAGAGTAGGTGACTAAGTAAAGTGTTCAACTATCTCATGAAGAGAATCACAAGTAGCAAGGAAATTGCCTTGAGAAAATCTTCCGAGTGGAATTGCTTTGCGCCAAGAGGTTCAATTGTATCTTCCAGTGACGCCGGTATCAAATGAGGGAAAAAGAATTAAACATCTGGAATGAGAATGTTGGAAGAATGGCGGACAACCTCTATGTATAGAGACAAGGTGGACATCCTCCCTGTATTGAGACTAGGCATACAACCTCTCAATTGAGGCAATCTGGACGCAGGGAAGGAGAGCCAGAGACCTCTGGGCAGCAATTATTCTGACCGCAAGGAGGAGACCTGTTGGCTTAAGCGACGAGAAAAGATAGCCTATGACTGTAGTGGGCTAGAGAGGGAGGGGTGACCACCTCCTAGAAACATTCCAGGATACAAAAAAATAATCAAAATAGAAAACCAAACTCCAGAATTTTATTTCTAAGGAATACAAATGAAAGGAGAGTCTCCTATTTATAGTTCAAACGTTTGATGACTAGGATAAAAAACAACTAGATAAACATTATTACAAAAATGATTGTTTCAAGTTGGAGCTGAACTGGTTGATTTAACCAACTGGTCTTTGAAAGCATCAACGTCATTCTCCATGATTAGGAGAGGCTTTAGGATAATCTAAAGCCTCTAGTTCTTCACAATAGGGAGTCAAATGAGATATATTGAAAGTAGCAGATACTTCATAATCACTCAGTAGTTCTAATTGGTAGGTATTATTGTTGATGCGTTTGGCAATCTGTAATGGACCATCAGCCTTGGGTTTTTAAGTTTTCCATGAGCTCCAGGAGGGGAACATTCTATTCATTGCTTAATCTATATCAAATCTCCTTTTTTGAATATTTGGTGTTTTCTAGATTTGTTGGCCTGTGTTTAATATTTATCTTTTGCATTTTGATTTGTTCCTGGACTTGTTCATGAAGCTTCCTTATTTCTTGAATGTGAAGTTCAACATTGTGGTTGCGACTTGTAAGGGTAACAGAAGGAATCAAGTTGATACGAGATGAAATTCGATCATAAACCACTTCAAAGGGGCTATATCTCATGCTTTTGATTACAGGATTTCTTGTAAGCAAATTCTAATTTAGAACAAATCAAATCACGTCGGTGGATGTTTTTTCCCATAAAACACCTCAAGAGATTTCCTAGGCTTCAATTGACATATTATGTTTGTCCAAGGTAGTTCTGGAATAGGTAATGGAATGTAGAGATCAGATCATTATTGGTGTGTCTTTGCAATGCAATATACCCTACATTTCTTCACATAACAGTTCACATCCCTAATGAGTATTGGCCAATAAAACCTGTCTTGGACGATATAGCTAACGTCTTATCCCTATCAAAATGACCGGCTAATCCTCCATCATGACTTTCGTACAAGATAGTTGTTGACCCATACACCAAGAAACGTGCAAAAAAGAGGCGAAATTGGTGACTTGAGTGACGGTTGGCGGGCGTTACACATCACTCAAGTGTTCAAACGACCTCCGATTGTCAAACAGACTATGTCGTTGCGATTGGAGCGCCAAATTTATCTAAGAGGGGCCCCTCGTAGTTGAATCGAGCGAAAACAGTTAAAATCGACGACCGACACCCGAAAATGACTCGCAACATTGCCCAAACGACATCCAATCGCAAAACAGATTTCGTCGTTGAGTTTGGAATGTCTTAGTCACCTAAAAATGTTTGTAATTTTGCCCAATGAAATTCGTGCGGGAAAATCGTTGCCATGACGACGTACAAATCGATTCGGCAACGCACGATTTTGAGGCGTGCAAAATTCTCTCATTTTTATTATTTCTATATTATTATTATTATTATTATTAAAGTTAAAAAAATGAAAAAAGTATACGCGATCATACTTATTCAGTGACGACGCCGTTCAACTCGCACGATCTCTGCTCTCTGCTCAAATCCTACGATCGACTGCTCAAAAGGACACTCTGCTTAGTCGTTAAAAAGAAATCGAGCGAGGCTGTCATTCGTTTCTTCTTCCATAGCTCACAACGATTGAACTCTTGCGATCGAACCTACTTGTTATAAAATCCCTTCCTCCTTTCCTCCTCAAGCCACAACTCAGCCTCCTGATCAAGCTAATCTCTTGTCTATCTCACCCAACCCGTTCGAACACCACAATAAAGCCACTCCCAGCACCAATCAATCCTCACATACTAGTCCTCACAGCCACAGCCCGAACTGCCTTTGTATACTGCTTGCCATAACCGACCTCCAACTTCTAATCTCCCTGTCCGTCTGCAAGCAGGAGCCGACCATAGTCGTGATCCGACCTCACGCAATCCGCCCTGAATCGACCTCCTAATTCCTCCTCACATTCGAAGCCGACTCGATCTCCACCTCCCAGCTCGCAGTCGAATTGATGACACAACCGACCGATCCCTCACAACAACCTTCTGCCTCTTCCTTCCTCTTCCTGAACACTCATCTGACTCTTAGTAGCCAGCGGCCCCAACCAAACCCAGGCCAAACATGTAATAACTCATATTTTGACTTTGCCATTTTTTTTCTAAAGTCATTATAACTCCAAATCGCAAACCGTCTTTGCCATAGTTTTTTATTGGAGTAATTTACAATTTCAGAATTTAACCAAATTACTAGATATTGTATAAAATAACATTATGAAGCTTTAATTGATGTGATATCCCAGAATCTAATTTGGAAGAATTATTCTTTTATCTTTTAATAAATAACAATCAGAGTTATCTAATATCATTTATTAGTAATAAATAATAAAATAGATTCTATAATTCAAAACATTAATGTACATATTTGTATTCATTACCAAAAATAATATACACTACTTAAGATCTACGTAATCATATCACTACTCTGTCCTGAGTTCAAAAGAAAAACAAACATTAATAGAACCTGAAGAATCCTAACCAGCCTCACACTCCTGCTCCCCTGCCTTGACTTGAAATTATTTAACCACATATAATGAGTTAAAAATCCCAACATATTATCAAAATTTATAACTAAATTCAAAGTACGGTAAAGGAGCAATATGCATGTTAACAGTCAAATCATAGCACTTATATTCATATGATCATTGAATCAGTGCGTAAATCATAAATCTCAAATGCAATAGCAATAAAATTTGTAAATAATAAAACACTAGGGTGCAGAAACTAGTAAAGAAGTAAACAAGTACGAGTACCAAATCTATAAAACAATCGTTGTATCCATAATTTCAATAAATAAAGAAATTGGATAAAGCATTAATCAAAATATCAGTAAAGACTAGCGAAATCCTATCAATGAAATAAAATCATATAATAGTGTATACATGTTATCCAGTTATTCTATATCAGTATTAAATTAGATCTCAATCACAAGTTCAACATCTCAATTACATGTTTAATAAATTCAGTATATCACGTAGTCAGTATATCACATGCTTGTTATCAATGTAGTGAATCAATAATATCAAATAGTATCAGTATCCAAATCGGTAATAATAATAATCCAGTGGCTTAATAAACAAGTAATAATAATTTCAATAGTAATAATAATTTCAATATGCATTTTAGTAGTCACACTAAACAAGTAAAGAATTCTTGGCTATCACGATATTTTTTAGTAATATATCAATATCAGTAAATCGTTGGCTTAATAAACAGAATCATCACTCTTTGCCCGTCGTCACAGTAATCATCTCCTTATAACTCCCAATCGGTATCACGTGAATCAGTGGAGGAAAACACCAAACTACAATATTTAAAGGAAAGCATGTCGGCACACCATCCTGTACAGGTCATTCAGTCTCTAACCAACGAGTCAAACAGTCTTTATCTGTTTTTTACACTCACATTATTATCACAGTAGTATAACAGTAATAGCAATCAGCTATTACTCAATCCAATCACATATCCACTTTCATTTTTAATGCATTGCAGCAATTAATGCACAATTGAGATGAATTCAGAAAATGCCAAAATGTCTACCGGTAGACAACAAAAAACATATTGAGCAAAAATTTACATTTTTCGAATTTAACCAAATTACTAGATATTGCATAAAATAATTTTATGAAGCTTTAGTTGAACTAAAGCACTATTTTTAAGCATCAAAATAAATTTCTGAGTAAACAAAAATCGTTGTATTTTCAAAATCACCCGGTGAAAAATCTTAAATAAATACTCAAAATGCGCATAATCATGATCTCTATAACATACAAAATGTTACGCCGTAAAAATTTTGTCAATACAAAGTTATTTTCATTTTTCAATGACGGAAACACAAATTTGATCAGAAAAATGTCAAAAACACAAAATCTTTGAAATCAGAAGGTTAAAGATTCATTACAGCGAGACAAACAAATATCTCAACTAGTTTGACTAACAAAAATCACTCCGCGACCTCCAAATCTTAACTTTTCCTTTTTCTCTCTTCACTTTTCTCTCTCTAAAACATCTCTGTTAGCCATTTGCTTAGGAATTAAATGGCTTTTAATGAAAAGCCTTAACTGCTTTATGATATTTTTATAATAAAATAATATTTTAATATTATATAATTAATTTAATCAGTTTCTTTTAATAGAAAATTCAAATAAATTACCAGTATCCTCAGTCGAAGCCAACCCTCCCTCTACCCTTCCAACTCTGTTCGAATGCCTCCACTCAACCGACCCAAATACCCGTAGCCAACTATTGTTCTCTTCACACTACACCAACAATAGGTCGAAGATTTCCAGCTTCCTAGTTTGAACACCAAAACCGACCTCAAGCTCCACACAACACCGACCATCTGTGGCATACATGTGAACCCAGTCACATCTCATTCTTCTAAAGAAGTTCATTACCTCCTCCCTAATTTCCTGTAAGTCATTGACCTTCACTCCTTTCATCCACTACAACAAACTGAAACCTTTTCCTCTTCCTCTAAAACTACCCCATTTCCTCTCTATTATTAGTTTACAAAAAAAGAGAGATTCCAAAAAAAAAAAAAAGAAAAGAGAGAGATTATGTTTGGGTCTGTCGCAATCACGACAGTCGACACTATCACCATCATCAATGTTGCCTCGATATTGTTTCACTCACTCATTAAGGTATAAATATCCGCTAAACTTAAAATCCCCCAAAATCTCGTTGTCGGCGTTTGGGGCACAACGAGCGGATTACCTATACATGCTTTTCTTTGCATAGTGGGAGAAAGCTCAGTGCAATGCTTGCAGCGAGGTGGGTGAGCCTCATACACACTTTTCTTAGTGTGGCAGGGATACTCCTAAGTACCCATGTTAGCGTTCTATACCTATGAGAAAATTCACAAGTTTCAAAATAGGTTCCTCGAAGACCCATACAAGCTTTTCGTAATGTTGTAGGATTAAAAAATTATGGCAACGGTGTCACCCGATATCTACCATACACATTTTTTGTAGCATGGTGGGAAGCTCCTGCTCTCCAAAATTCACATAAATAGGGGATATGTTAGGAGGCTGCCGAAATTTGGACTCAAAATGAATAAAACTTAAACAAGCACAAGGAACCAAAATTACAAACTAAACCACAGGGAACTGTACTTAAGGTTCAGCATAAAAATGCAAATCACAAAATAGCAAGATCAAAATAGAAGTGTGCAAGCAACAATTCATGGTGAACAAACTCTCAGTGCACATGAATGATGAACAATGAAATTAACATGACTCGTAGACACCACAAAGGAGGAATTTTTAATGAATGCACTAATCCACTAAAGAAACATTAAGTTCAAGATGAGTGTTGTCCTCATACAGTCGACATTAATCAGCATGCAAGCAAATATACCAATCTCTTGTGAACCCAAAGTCAATATACAAGTGTGGTGAGTTGTCAGACAACATGCATAAAGAAATCAGTCATGAATGCAACTCATCCGACAGTCAATATTGACATGCAAATGAACACACTAAACCTTCCTGCAAACAATAACATTCCCCACAAGATCAACTTGGAAGCAAACGCATCAAACAACAAAGGATCTATAATGTATACAACGAACCATTTATGAATGGTACCGAGCAAAAAAAACACATAATGAATGTGTTAACTCGAAAAGAAAGACTGCTAAGGAACATAATAAACCTGCCAAAGGAAATTCTGATGAAATGTGCTAGTAAATGCAGCCTGTCCGTCGCTATTGTTAGTTGACTTGCGAATAGAAGAACCGATCCTTTGTGAACAATGAAAATTGATGTACAACTGAATGCAGTAATTCACCAATAGGAACTAGTGATGAATGTACTAATCCGCCTGCGAACAATAATATTGGATAGGTTATATAGCGAATATCCTACAAACACACTCAAAAAGCATGCAATGAATACGAACACTTGCTGGCAATGATGAAAGATTTGTCGTATACACAATAGTATGCCTACGAGTGATAATCAGCAACAGGCGATGGATGCTACGACATCATTGCAGTCAACAACCATTCAATATAAGGCAAATACATTGAACCCTTACAAGTAAAGGCGGTCAATATGTAGTGAATGCAAGCATCTACTAACCACTGTAAGAGACTCGGCATACACACGACATACTACCCACGAGAAAATACAGAAGAGCTGTAGTAAATGCAAACACCTATCAACAGAAGGCACTAGAGGATTTGCATTGCATAACAGCCTACCTACAGGAAGTGGCAAGCGATCAGTAGCAACACTTCTTGATTGTAAGAGGCAACAAATGACCTGTAACGCAACGCTACGATTCACCTGCAAGCAGAAGCAAAGAATTTGTAGTAAAAACTGCAGATCACTGGTGAATTGAAGAAATAAATTGATGGCGTCAGGTTATCACACTAGATAAATCAGCTTACTTGCAAGCGACAAGTAGAAGGCTCCTAACACACCACACAGCTCCTTTGCAGCCTGAAGTGCACTCCTACAGGTTGAATATTGAAGAAAATGATAATATGTAGGAGACAAAATGAACTAAATCGCATCGTCGATGCACGACAAATGAAACATTGCACACTGCTAAACGTCACCGGATCCGTAACATTCATGCAAGCAGACAAAAGGCGTTCACATGCCCTTTAAGGAAACTCGTGCATCTTCTAAATGACGATCACTTGCATAATTAGTCATATTTGAATTTTTCAAAAATACCCCCTCATGCATTAAAATGCACACTGACACATTCATAATATGCATGCATTTGCAATATGCAAGGTGCACTATGCAAATACGTTATTTAAAATGCAAAATATGTCATGATGTGACGACATATTGCATTGACATATAAATATATCATGCACTACATATAAACACTAAATCATCATTCTAATGCGTTAAGCAAGCAAGCAGGTAATGCATGTGTATATTATACATATATATCATGCAGATACATCATACACTATGTTCATGCATTAAGTTACTATGTAGCACATCAACACGCCATGAAAGCACGATAAAGCAGTGCGTAAAGTGAAATGCATTACACATACATACATGTAATTATGCAAATGCATATATAAGCATGTTAACATGTATATGAGAATGTAAATGTGTATATGAGCATGTAGATATGTCGTGTACATCCACTACATTTCATGCGTACAACCTCTATACACATCATTCAAAATGCATTCAAATGCATATACCCACATGAGCCCCGACGAGCGTGACATATGCATACACGTGACATCTAAGGATGTTGTGAGGGTCAAGAAATGAACTCAAGTTTAAGCCTGATCCTCTGTTGGCAAAAAGACAGAGTTTCCATGGATTGAAACATCAAATAAATATATGGTCGTAGCGTCGATCGGAGTATTTATTTTATACGTTCATTTTAGGTCATCAAGGTCTAGATACATTGACCGAATCCTCTGTCAGTAAATAGATAGAGTCGATAAGGTTATGCCAATAGAGTAAAATTGTCCATAATCCCTGATAATGGTCGTGTTGGATATAAATCTCAATCGGAGAGGTTAACTCTCAATGATCTATTAAAGATGCAAAACTCTACATTTATCAATGACATTAATATATTTAAAACTAAAATTAATCATCAAGAACTTGAAGCAAAATACTCATCCATCCTCTGCAACTATTTACTGAGGTGGATAAGTTTGAAAAACACTTCAACTCATAAAGAGAGAATTTCTAGTCGAGAATATCACTAGAATTCATTCTCAAATCATCTATTTCTATAAAGATGTAGCATGTTTCCTCTAATCAGTGGTTTCGCGCAAAATGGTACCACAGGTAAACAGTTATGACTTGGACTCTCTGATGGGTAGTTTTGCTGCTAAATGGCACCACTAAATTACGATCATGGTCAGAGCCCGTATGTTTCACAACGACACTAAATCATTGAGTAATGAATCAATAAGATATGACTTATAAGGAACAAAACCCTCTATTAGTTAAGGTGATTTCAAATTTTATCTCCTTAAGCAAACATTCATCATAAGTCTACAAGATACCCTTGGACGAAGCAATCCATGGTTGTCGATGAGGATCCTTCGGTCAGGTTGGGTCGACTGCCTCCTCTGATTAAGTAAACTTGGGACCATGATGATCTAGGATGACGGAACCATGAGATCTTGATTGGGCTCATCATCATTCCCCCCACCATCTGTTTTAAGTGTGCAATGATATAAATTTCAAATTTTCAAATTTCATATTATGCAGTTATTATCGCCAAATACTACATATATGTTTAATGACTAGCCTTAATCAAAAGTTCTCTCTCACTATCTAGAGGGGTAATTAATTATGGGGCTTACGCCTATAGGAAACTTGAACTCAGATCATAAAGTCCTCGCTAAATGAGGGAGAAATATCTGGGTAATCTTATCTAAAATTCAATCAACCTTATAAAAATTTGCCTCATAACTTGCTCATTAAAACTCTCCTTGATGACCTGACTAAAAAAAGGGGATGCAAAGAGGCCGGGGTGGGAATTTTCAAAGCCCACAAATTTCTAGCAACTCCACTGAGATGTTTCTCTTTCCATCTTTAGCTAGTTTTTTGTATACTATAGTAGCAATAAATCAATATGGGCTAAAATTCTAAATATTCTAAAACAATCCTTTAAGAAACTCATTAAAATTTTACTAAGCATGATCTAAATTTATTTAAATTACTTGTTTATGTTATTTTATTCTATACAATCTTTGCATTTTGAAATTGTGGATAATGTATCAATATTTGATTATTAACTCTTGTATTTCATTTATGCAGAATGCAATTACAGAACACCCCATTTATTGTATAGCTGGGATGAGGAGTTAGCATTTAGCTATCTAATGTCGTTATCAACACCGAAAATGCTAGAGCCACCATCTAGTTTAGTGGATTGAAATTCTTTGCAACTATTGCAAAGACTGCTGTCATTCTTATATATGGCATGGAAACTGAAAGGCTTGTCAGAAGGCCTCATTATGCTGAAGCCAATGCACATCGCACACATTTGACAGCATCGCAAACTGCTGCTAATGAAGATGTTCCTCATTAGAGGATTTCTATCTTTAAAAGATTATCCCAGCCTCATTATACTGAAGCCAATGCACATTGCGCACATCTTCCAGCATCGCGAACTGCTACTAATGAAGATGTTCCTCATAAGATGATTTCTATCTTTGAAAGATTATCCTAGCCAAGGACACTAGCTAAAAAAAGGGTTGTAGTTGGACAGAAAATTTCTGTGGTGACTGCCAAAACCACCGCCTTACTAAACAAGTTTGTCGCACTTGAAAGACATAAATACTGAAGCTTCCTCATCAGGAAGAAAATTGATAAGGAGGCAGAGAAGGAAGAACAACGTGGAGCTACGAGATTAGCAACCACTGCCAGTCCATCCTTCCACACTTCCGGAACAAATTTTCAGATTTGAAATGGGTGAAGAGGAATAGCTCTACTACCAAGCTAAAGCAGTCCTTCTAGGAGCAGCAACATCATGCTCCAATCCCCCAGAGGGAACCCGAAACATTGTCTGCCAAAGTACATTAGAGTATTGAAGGTGGAAAAGGAGAAGGGACTAATGAAGAGGAAATTCAAGAAAGGAAATATATCATCTATTGTGATAGTGAAAAAGATATAACAAAGATAAGCCCCATATGTTGAGCATCGAGGTGTGACACTTAAACTGCATATTCAAGGATCCACCGCTGAGAGGTCCATGTGGAAAGGAAAGGAAATCTAGAGGTTAAAGCCCCATAAAGAGAGAATAGCACAGAGAATAATACCACCGGGCGTGACATCTAGTGCAACCTCCCAGATATCTACACCCGCCAACAAAAACGGTCAGAAGTGGGTCCCAAAAAAGGTCCACAATGTAGCCGGTCCGTTGGTTGACACCTTGGAGATTCCTCTAAGGGATCCCATCACTCGTTGATCCCCTCCAAAGGAAAAGTTGGCTTCGACCGTAGTCTACGGATTGAATAATTTTTTACGATATGCAATGAACCGAAAATTCAGTAGCGTCGCCGCTTGGAAATCAAGATATAAGAAGAAGATGATGATGATGATGAAGAGGCTATGGAAGTTGAGGTGGTCTACATGGTGGAGCATGATGATGAGCCCCCACTTATACGAGTATATCAGCACCAACACGGGGTTGGATCCACTACCGGTAGAGATGCCAACCTCTCAGAAAATTAAGAAGAGGAAGAACTTGAAGATATTGTCTTCTTTAATGACGTTACTACACTGGTAGAAGCGCATAGGAAGATGCATCATCAGATGAGGGTAAAGGACAGAAAAATAACTCAGTTAAATGACAAAATGTTTGAGATGATAGCGTGATGCAAATGATGCAAAGAAATGTCACTGTCAACCTTGTACCGGTCCAACAAACCAATCATCAATCGTTGATTAGTGGTCTCGCTAATCCACCAGCTCATCTAGCACCCCATGTTTTAGGAGTACGGGGTACACCTGAAGACATTAACAAGGTTAATGACCTAATTCACTAGCTTACTCTTTCAAATGTGGCAAGCACGTCCAAGCATGTGATAGTGACACAATTAGAGACAATCATCAATGAAAAGATTAAGATTGTCATAGCTTCAGATCAGATGAAAAAGTTAATAGGCAAGAGTTGCTTGTACCCGACAGAATATGAACAGGTGTCATATCCAAGAGGATATTCTATCCCGAAGTTCAATACCTTTAGTGACAACAACAATCCCAAATAGCACCTGGCGCAATTCAAGGCCACATGTGAAAATACAGGGGGTATTGATGCCTTACTCTTCCGACAGTTTGTTAATAGTTTAACGACTGCCTTTGAATAGTACGCTAAAATGCCAAATGATTATGTGAAGACATTCGTAGAATTGGAAACTCTGTTCGTGAAGAGATCCGCCAATACGACTGAAAAGACAATTATCGCTGACCTTGCCTTGGCAAAGAGGAAAAGAGACAAATCAGTGACCAAATATATAACTAGCCAGTGTAATTTAAGTACGAAATGTGAGCAGTAGTTAGAAGAGGAGCATGCTATTCAGTTGCTAATAGGAAACATTGTTGACAAGATAGTACCATTTTTGTGAATGGCTTCCATCACCATGTTTTAAGACTTATTAGATAGGGTGACAAAGTTTGAGAAGTTGAATTTATCAAAATTTAAAAACCACTCAGAAAAATTCAAGAAAGAAAAAGCTCTAGACACCAAAAAGAGCGAAGCCCACTCCACATTCTCTTTTGGGGCAGATAAGGGAAAGCAGGTGGCTATGACATCAATAAGGGCCAACAACCTGTTTATAAAGAGGACATGGGAAAATAGCTAGCCAACCCTAATCGTTAGCAAAAGCTAGTACTGGGAGGGAACGACACGCCTCGGACTTTTCCTGGTGGAAGAGAACGACCAAGTCAATAAGTGGGAACCGGTGATCGAACGTTCCCATCCCTTAAAGACAAAATGAACAAAAAATATTCATTCAAAAGAGAAAGTGTTGCTAAGTTATTTTAGATACTCATAGTAGGTTTAGAATTGTCAGAATTCAAGAGACCAGAGAAATCTAACTATACTGGCAATCCAAATTATTACCCATATCATCTGTAATTAGCCATCCTATCGAAGATTGCTATTTTGACAAGGATTGGCTAGAGAGAAAATATAGAAAGATAGAATTCACATTGTTAGATAATGTGCTAGTTCATCACAGGACAGAATCAACATGGGTGGTTATGTTCTCTTCTCTACCCCCTGACTAAAGGAAAAATGAAAAAAAGTATCAGCTTAGGATGAGCAATGGGAGACAGCTTAATGTGCTTGCCTGGTAATGATATAGTATTATCAAACATGGACTTTGATAAAGTGCCATTATTAAGGTATGTTAGGGGCAGTGGCAACGACCCATGCTGTTGCTACAACCTGCATGATCTTTGCTGTGTTGGGTCACGAGCAACTGAGAAAGCTGTTTATTGTTGGCAGGAGGGCATTGGCTTTACTGCTGAACTCATCATCCATAGTATAAGGAAAATCTCTCAACAAATATATTTAATTAAGGTTAAGTTTAGAAGCATCAAACCCAGCAAATTTTTTTATGGAGCTACCTTCTTTAGCACATGGATCTTTTGTGACAGCTTGAGATATCTTCTTTAGCACATGACTCTGTGACAGCACGAGTCCTTCACTTATCCTACACCAAATACAGAAGCATGTGTGCCCACACGGTTCCAAGTTTGATTTTTCTAATCTGATTGCACCCATTCTCTAAATTTATTTACCTTGTTTCAAAGGTTACTTAACCGCTTAACTATAATACTTTTATTTGATATGGGGTAAAACTTTCTTATATTTTAGCAGTGAGTATTGGGTTGTTTAAAGGTTCTGTTTGACATTACTTTTGGGATATGATATAAAAACAACAAGCCTTTATCCCACAATGTGGGGTCGGCTACATGAATTATTTTTCTTTATTGTGTCCTGTTAAGAGTCAAATTCTCATCTAAATCTTTTTGGGATATGATGATTGAAATAAATGTTATATCAAATTAGTCAGCAATTACTTCACAATATGAGTCTTGCTCTGTAGAATAATAGGTGGTAGACTTGGAACTGTATAAAAATATTCATGCTCAGGAAAATAACTGATATTGACTCAATGTCCTACTATTTATTCGATTAGCAGATTTTTGCATAAATGCAACAAGCTATTTGTTATAAACTCTATGTAGACTTCTTGTGTACTTGGCAGATAATTGGAGTGGAGCCTTCTGAAACTAGCGTCATTTCTGGGGACAATCCAGGTAGTAATGATAGTAAATGCACTTCTCATAAGTTGTTTGAAAGCTCTTTTCTTTATTCTATTAGATACATTTTGCAAGCTCTTTTCTGTATTAAGTTAAGATGTATTTTGCAGGTTATATACCGAGTATTCTGGACGTTAAATTGATTGACGAGGTTATAAAGGTATGTTTGTTGGATCTGCCATTGCATTATCTTGTATAAACTGAGAATTTTTAGAAATTAGAAGAACTTGATATATCTTAGGCTGCCATTCTTCTATTAGATAGGCTTCTTTGAACTGTGTCGGTAATGAAAGTGCCACTTGTTATCTTTTTATCGTTTCCTACTTGGATATTCTGACGTCAAATTTTAAATCATACAATATCTCATTTAGAGAAACCATCATTTGATCATAAGATATTGTCAGCATCTTATCAAACAATTCTGTTTCTGTTTTCTTGCTTTCTTTCTTTTTTTTTGCTTTCAATCACATTGAAAGTCCGATTAAAGTATGTATTTTCCCATAATGAGAGAATTTATGAAGTTATTGTGAATATGTTCCTATATATTTATTTGAGATTCTAGAAAATGTTGTGCATATTACATCTTTAATTGATATGAGAACTTTTTGAAGTTAATGATAAATAACAAAGTGTAGGCAAGTTAAATCACGTGAATGCAAGTGGAATGTTATTTACTTTGTGCATAGCAGCTTCCTTGAAGTATTTTCATTAGCATTACAAAATTTTAGGATAGTTGCGTAGGATGGTTGGAGTTGATGGGTGTCCATGTGCAATAAATGTCATAGCATCATTTGATTCATTTCATATAACTGAGTGGTTAAGATTTGTACTTCAAGAATACTAATCTACAATTGGTTGCACTATTCTATATTAATTGAATCTCTTAGCTACATTTCTTATGAAATATTCGAGTAAAATAAACTATTTCTTCTGTCATAATTTTCATTGGAAACAAAGAATGATGAGAAATTTTATATCCCTAAATATTTGAAGACAATCATTTCTTACATGCCTAAAATATTAGATAAGCACTGCTGAAGCTGTTGAGGTTGCGAGAAACTTAGCTTTGAAAGAGGGCTTGCTGGTAAGCACATTTGTTTTCTGATATATTTATTACAGATATTTATTTTTCTCTTGTTCACTGCAACAACCTGTTAATTCTCCAGGTTGGCATTTCTTCAGGAGCTGCTGCTGCCGCTGCCATTCATGTGGCAAGGAGGCCAGAAAATGCAGGAATGCTGATCGCAGTAAGGGCCATATATTTAAGTGGAATTTTAGTACCTTACATATTTTGATTGATGATGCATACCATTCCACAAACACTTTTTTGATCTGTTTGAAAAGCATTGTGAGTTCTCTACATTTATTTCTCCTGAACTTTGAATAAGTGCATCATCCTGCTCAGTAGTAAATGATTAGCAAATTTCAAGTAAGCGTGGACTTCGAAAATTCATTCCTGACTCTTCTAAGATAGTTGTGGTTCCAGATAAATTTTTTTAAAAAAGCATATAGATTACAAATGAAAAATTATCTAGAGGTTTCACTCACATTTTATAAATACATTATAATATGATTTCATATTTCTCATGAGTACAAGCTCTTATAGTTAATTAACCTCTCAATTATGAAAACTTTCAATTAAGAGTACTTGGTAGGTGCTAAACATTTAGCTTTTAGTAGAAGCACTTTTGATTTAGAATTGAGAAAATGTACTTTCTTTTTTTTTCTTAGAGTCCATGAAGAGTTCATGAAGAGGGGAATGATGATTAATCCAATTAAAATCACATGGTTCCTTACTTCCTTTGTCTTGGGTTATTATGGACCTTATTCTACTTTATTTGCAAAGTTAGTCGACCTAGCCTAATCAAATTATCATTGTCGATAACCGTAGGTTGCGTCGTCTAATGGGACCTTATAGATTTAGAGAACTTCTACTTTTTAGCCATGTGTGGGCTCCGAAAATTTATGCTCAGTTCTTTTGAGTGAGTCAAGTTTTGGTTGAAAATTTTAGAAGATTTTATTATAAATAAGACACTAATTAGAGATTTTATCCTCATTTTGGGATGATATTATGATTTGTTTTCAGGTTTCATATAGGCACAAGCCTCTATACGAATTAGCCCTTCCATTGATAGGAAAGAATTTTTTATCAAAATTAGTCGTTAATTTGACACTAGAAGCTTAATGTTTTGTAGCATCAATTTTTTATATTTGGATTGAAAATTTATTGTTGTTAACTTAAAGTGGGAATAATAGCAAACTCGATCAAGATCTTGTGATTCCGTCGTCTCAATTTGTCATGGATCCTTGTCTGCTTAGTCAATGGAGTTAGTCAACCCAATCTGACCAAAAAATCTTTGTCAGCAACCATGGGTTAGGTCGTCCAAGGGAACTTTTTAGACTTAGTGTAGATGTTTGTCTAAGAGGACAATCTTAAGTTAACCTTAGCTAATAAAGGGCTTTATTAAGTATACCTTTTGACTCACAACTCAAGGGGCTAGAGCCATTAAGGAAAATTCAGGTTATGGTCGTGATGATAATATAATGATGTCATTTTGTAGCAAACCACCCTTTTAGAGGGTCTCAGTTTTAATCTTTATTAAACTAATGCCATTTGGTAGCAAAATCATCCTGTTATAGAACATGTGTCACGTCTTTATAGGTGTATGATATTTTGAGAGTGAACATAATGATACATCTAATATAAAAATGGCTTTTTTATGAGCTGCGATTAATCTCAAAGTTATCAACCTTATTAAATGGTTATGGGGTTAGATTTTGCTCTAGCCTTTGATATTCTTGTATTTTACTTGAATTCGGCCCCAGAATGATTTGCATGGGGATTTTAAGGCATTTTGAAAATAAAGTTCTCTCCTGTGGAGATTCTCAGTTAACGAGGCCATTTTCGAGGTTCAAGTATTATTGGTTTTAGCCTTTGCAAGGAAGATCAGACTTACAAAATTAGAACTTACGATCCTATTCTATTGGTAGTGTGAACCGCTCAAGAACACCGTGCAATGACTAGTTTGACTTTTAAATGAGGGTTTATAAAATTTTAAGAGTGATTGCACAATGCAATTGCATGTTTCTCAGTGCACCCATAATGTGAGTACATAATATTAGTTTCAATGGGTCATTGAGACGAATGGGAGATATAAGATTTGATAGATAAAAGTTTAAAATAGTTTAGGAAGAATATATTTTATATCTCAAATAACACTAAGTAAGAACAAATGAAAACCAATGATTCACAAAATTGATCCCAAATAATTGAGGTAAGGCTAATAATACAACAATGAAAATTATTTGTAAGAAATATATTTTTCACATGTCAAAATGCCATTTGAAAAGAATTACTTCCTAAGCAGTACAAAGAAGTATACTATGCACATTAATTTGAAGTTTAAAATGCATGGTTTTTTTATTCCTTTTGACATTAAGAACTAACGCAGAAAATGGAAGTTTTTTTTAATGATTAGGCGGTATTTGTAGTCCATGAGCATGCAAAATTACTAACTTGAATGCAATGTACAGGTTATTTTCCCCAGTTTTGGAGAGAGATATATTTCCACAGTTCTTTTCCATCCTATACATGAAGAAGTTCGCAAACTGCGGAAGAGGTGAATCCTGAAAGCCACCGTGCTTGAAAGAACAAACACAACTGAGAAAAATGAGAAATCTAGAGAGTTGTGCACAGAGACCAGCTCTCCTAATCTTTGCAGATTATACTACTCTGAATCATCCTCATCTAGTAGCAGATTGTTGAGCCTCAAATTGGGTGCTGTCCTGTTGTCTCTGATTGTTAAGAATGAGAAGATGCGAGCTTGGTAGTGATTGAATTTATAATTTGTCATAAGAAAACAGTTATTATTTTTCATGATTGATTTTCTGAATCTGAGAAAAGTTCCCTTGGTTTTTAAGGTTGAACATTTGTATGTCTGGGACTGGTTTCAGAGGCAACTGGCTTCAGCTGATGTATTCAAGCTCATATTTGTCCAACTAAATGCTTTGTTCTCTTATTATGACTTTATTTGGGATAACTTTTTTATTACTTTAAAAAGCAGGAAGAAAATTATCTCCAACAAAACTTATATTTGATTTGATTTAATTATCTTAGTCTGAGACTAATTTCGTCTTTGAATCAAATTCAATTGATTATAAATCAGTTTTTTGAATTTTGAATTTAGTCATGATGAGTTTTTTTATCTTAGACTAATTGTCAGATGAAAGAGGAAATAAATCATGAATAATAAATCAAAATTTGTATTACAGATTTTTCAAAATAAACTTAAGTTATATGCAATTTATCTTGGATTTTATTTGTAATGGTTTTTTTTATTCCTTTTTAAAAACTTTTTAGTAAAAAAATTTGCACTAATTAGCCGTAAGAAAGTTGTCCCAAATGAAGCTTTAATTGTAACACACCATAGTACATCTCAACAGTACAAGGAGTATAACAAATATAGACCTTTCATTTACTAATTATACGATACTTTTGAACATTAAAAAACAACTAAGAGTTCAGTTCTCATACATCTCATCAAACATAAGCAATTAATAACTTTAAATTTCAACATAAGATATTCACAGAGCCACTACAAAAATTTAAAGTAATACTTCATTATAAAGTTCACATATCTTAAGTTAGTCTTATAAACAGACCTAAAATTAACATGAAACATTCAAGTACTTAGAATTAGTTGTCTCCGATCTTTTCTTTTACTGTAATAACAGTCAGTAAGAAAATACTAGTGAGTTATGAGGCTCTATAAGCTTTGCAAGTTTAAATAGAATTTTACTTGCATGATTATAAAATTCATAATATTGAAAACATAAATAAAAGTTAAACTACTTAAGAAAACTTCATAAAATCTCTCTTGATATTAACATTTATTTTCTTTTTTTAAATCTATAATGAATATCAATTTTACTCATTAACAGATTTAATTACATTTTAATAACATAATTCAATGGAGTCCAGGTAAACATGACATTATCATCATTGAATTACATAGAAGTCTCTTTTGCCTCTTTAGAGGTCCCTTTTGCTCATTTAGGGGGTCCCTTTTTGCCCCACCTACTATGCAGATATCATAATCTCTGGGGTTCATTTTGTCCCACTTACAATGTATTTTTATATATGAGAAAACCTTTTTGTCCCACATACATTAGTAAGTTATACACCAATTATAGTCAAACTTAACTTTTAAATTGATATTTATCAACTTTTCAGTATTCACAAGTCATATATAAGTTATTGCATTCTTCATAATCATTTCTGTTCTACTCTATACACAATTAAAATGCATACCATGTGCAAGAGAATTAATATCTTTTCAAAACAGTATCAAATAGGAAAACATTTAGATTACCATACAAAACCTTATTTTACACTTACCTGATTAAATTATGTATCTGATCATTCATACTTGAAAACTTGAAAAAAAAACATTTTTTATACATTAAACAAGTTTAAGAACATTTCACTTTAATGCGTTCAAAATTTACCTTCATGATTATAATTGAAAGTTGTTTTATTTGAATTTGAAGGCATTACTTATCTCCTTGACTAGTGATCTCTTCCAAATCTACACCACGTAACCTTCTCCTTTGATACATCAACTCAAAACCTTCTTTCTGCACAAATATACAAATAATCCTACAATACAAGTCAATTATCATCTTTAGAACTTTGTTGAATTTAGAGAATATAAAACATAATGACCACATTAGAATCCTTACCTTTTCCTTACTTTCTCTTATTCTTTTTCTTCTTCTCTCAACTTTTCGTTGTTTCTTACTCCACCAAACCCTTACTGCTCTTAATCGGCTTCCAATCTTTCACAGTAAAATTACTATCATTCCCATCTCAGAATTTTAAAAATTGCTGCTACACTTCCGTATTGATCTACATAGTCTCGCAAGCAGTCAATGTGCCAAACTCTCAGTATGCAAATTTCCTTCACAGCCACTTCAAAATCAAAAAAATTCCTTCAACCTTTATTCTCAACCGTTCTTTACAGTGTTGAAAACACTGTGCCGAACATTCTCTTCTAAGCACTGTTCTGAATTCCCACCGCCGAAATCCTCCTGTATCTATATATCCCACTACCTAACATTACTCTAGTCCTGCAGACCTGCTTGCTTACGTGGAAAATATGGGAAAGAATGTATAAGAATCCACTAATAGTTAT
>NW_021405279.1:0-97382 GCF_001605985.2 Dendrobium catenatum | reverse complement strand
AAAAAAAAAGCTTTCGTTCGTGAATCAGGAACTTACTGAAGCCAAGTCTTTATGGAATCTCTCTCTTATGGGATACTCCCTGGGTCCTCGTCCCTATTACGAACGTCTTCTAGCGTCTATGGAAAAAGCTTGGAAGCTAAAGGGGTCTCTTTCTTTGCTTTCCTTAGCTGATGATTTCTTCCTCATGAAGTTTACTACGGTTGAGGATTACGATATGGTCTGGTCCGGTGGTCCCTGGTTTCTCCTTGGCAGGCCCTTCATCCTACAGCGGTGGAATCCAAAATTTCAGCCTAAGAGGGATGAAGCTACCTCCATTCCTCTGTGGATAAAAATCATTAATCTGTCCCTTGCCCTCTGGACTCCTGCGGGTATTTCTAAAATAGCTAGTTTTATTAGAATACCGCTCTATGCGGATGCTCTTACTACTAAGAGAACTAGGCTTACTTTTTCTCGTCTCTGTTCAAGTGGACAAAAATTCAATTTTAGCGGAAGAAATTCCTATGGAAATTGACGGAGAAGACATTACCCTTAAGGTCGTCTATGACTGGAAGCCTATTAGGTGTGAAGGGCGTGAATCTCTCATCCATCCTTTGCTCTCTGTCCCAAGAATCCTGCTCCCAAGCCTACTCTTCCGCCCAAACCAGCTTACCGTGGCAGGAGCAAAAGCAGGAAACCTGCTGCCAAGAATGCCACACCACATTCTCATGTCACGGAGAAGGTTCCTCAAACTACCAAACCACCTGAACCTTCACTTCCTGCTACTGCCGATGGTCCTTCCTCAGATCTCCAGAGAATTCAGCTTCCTGCTGTCACCTCTCCTCCTCGTCATCAGCCCATTTCTACTACAATCACCCAGTCTGATAACTTCCATGTTAAGAATTCTTCCCTTCCAAATCTTAACCTTCCTCAGGTTGATTCCTCTTCAACCAGTTTTCCTCTACCTCCTAAAATGTTGATGCCTCCTCTAGTTTTTCTTGCGAATAGTTTTGATTCACTTCCCGTGGAGAGGAGGAACTCTCTTCTTCCTCCAAAATTGAGGAAGTCCCCCCCCCCCAACACCTCTAAACTCAAAGCTTCCTCCTCCTCCTCAAAAAACTCTTCTGGTAATACCTCATCTCCCCCGAAAAAAGGCAAAGCCAAATCGGCCAAGAAGGCCAAACCCCATAAATAACCATGTCCCTTCCTACTATGGCAGCGTGGAATGTTAGAGGGTTTAACAACCCTGTTAAAGTTAAGTTGTGCAAAGATCTTATTGCTGCCTATGATCTTAAGTTTTTTTGTATTTTAGAAGCTAAAATCAACAATCCTGCTGCTGGAGACCCATGGTTTGCTTTTTCTCATGCTCTCTTTGAGAATGAAGCTAGCTGTGATAATTTTTCCTTCTCTACTCCTGGTGGAATTTGGGTTAAATGTGACCCTTCCTTTTTGTCCTTTTCTCCCACCTTTTTCTCTTCTCAAGTCATTTATGGCATTGTTAATGCTGGTTCTTCTCCCTCCTTTTACCTCTCCGTGGTGTATGCTGCTAATAGCTTGGATGATAGGAAAGCTCTTTGGGGGGATCTTCTTGATCTCTCAGCCAGTATTGATTCTCCCTGGGTTATCATGGGGGATTTTAATTATTTCAGATTTGATTGCAAAAAAGATGGTGGCAATCCGATGACACCATAGAGGGTGGGAGAACTTAACAATTTTGTTTTTTAATCTGGAACTCAAGATCTTGCTTCTGTTGGCTTGTATTACACTTGGTATAATCAAAGGGTGGAGTCTCCTATACATATTAAGCTTGACAGGATGTTGGTGAACCCGATTTTTTTGGATGTTTTTTCGGCCTCTTACTATAAAGTGGATTCGTACTCAGGCTCTGACCATGCTCCTATAATCCTTCATACTTCCCATTTCAAGAAAATGGCCTCTAGGTTTATGTTTAAAGAGTTTTGGACTAAGCTTGATGATTTTTGGGTTGAGACCCAATTGGCTTTTGAGAGACCGATTTCTGCTACCCCCATTGCTACCTTTTATGATGGTTTAAGACACCTTAAAAAGGTTATTCGTAATAAGGATTGGTGTTCTTCTAATTTCATTTCTAAGAATATCCTTGAATTGAAGTCCAATTAAGCCAAATGCATAGCTGATATTCAATTGGACCCTTTAAACATGGTTCTGAATTCTGCCCTAAAGAACATCAATGACCAACTTGCTTACTTTCAATCGGCTTGGTTCTCTTGGGTCTCTCAACGGGCCAAGGCCTATTGGCTCTCCCATGGGGAAGATAATCTTGGCTTCCTTTATGCTAAGATTAGATCGAGGAAGAACAGAAATGTGATTAAAGAATTGGATTCTCCTACTGGTTTGCTTTCGTCTCATGCTAGCATGGCTAATGCTCTCATTGCACATTTTAAGTCACTTTACAATGCTCCTATTCCACCTTTAGCATGCTCTTCTGATTTACCCGTGGGTAATACTATTCCCCCTCAGTTTTTGGCAGCTATGACTGTTCCTATCTCTAATGAAGAAATCAAGAAGGTGGTGTTTTCCGGGGTTCCCAATTCTGCCCCTGGGCCTGATGGCTTCAATTTTGGGTTTTATCAAAAAACTTGGCATCTCACGGTTTCCTTCTTTGCAAAGCTGTTAAACATTTCTTCACTATAGGACACATGCCTAGAGGGGCTAAGGCCACTGTTATTACCCTTATCCCAAAGGGTAGTCATTCCAACTCTATCTCTGATTTTCGTCCTATCTCTTTATGTAATATTTTTTTATAAAATTGTGGCCAAGATTATTGCTAATATGATGAAACCCATCCTTCCTTACATCATTCATAAGAGTCAATCAGGTTTTATTGCCAAGAGGTGCTCGACCGATAATATCAATCTTTCTTCTGAGATCTTGAGAGAATTTAAAGGGCTTAAGAATCTCTTCTGTGTCAAACTTGACATTAAGAAAGATTTCGACTCGCTCTCGCTCTTTTTTGATCCATAGGCTTAAGCAAAAAGGTTTTCCTGATACTTTTATCATGTGCATCAATGGGTGCATTGCTGATGAGCATTTCTCTATCTATTTAAAGGGGTTCTAGAGGGGTTTTTTAATTCCTCCTCTAGTCTGAGGCAAGGATGCCCTCTTTCTCCCCTTCTTTTCTGCATCATTATGGATGCTCTTTCTTGCAGCCTGGATTCTAAAGATCACCCTACTTTCAGAGGTTTACATATGCACAACTTCAATACCAATCACCTCATGTATGCTGATGACTTGTTGGTTTTTGGTTTAGCAACTGTTGATAATGTTAAGTCTCTTAATGATGTTCTTCACAATTTTGGGGATGCCTCTAGTTTGCACATCAACCCTAATAAGAGCTCAATCCTTTTTCCTAGGGATTTTGATAGGGGGCAGTAGGTCTCAGGTTGCTTGGGCATTTCTAATGTGGATAACTTTCTTACTTATCTGGGGATTCCCATCTCTACTTGCAGGCTCAATTTTTCTCACTTCCAACCCCTCCTGAGTAGGATCTCTACTCTTCTTGCAGGTTGAAAAGGTAAATTCTTTTCTTTGCAGGTAGGGTACAATACTTAAAATTCACTATTGCTAACACCATTGCATATTGGATCTGGGGGGGCTATTATACCTAAAGCCTGTAGCAAATTTATTTCCAAACTATGTTTTAAGTTCCTATTTTTTGGCAACACCGTTGAGAAAATGATACACCTTATTGCTTGGAATATTATCACTCTCCCTAAATTCAAAGGAGGTCTTGGCTTGCCTTCATTTGATGCTCTTTATCATAACATGGCATGCTCTTTTATCTTCAGGATGTATAATAATGATTCTATGATTGGTTCCTGGTATAGGGGGAAATTTGAATCTCTTTGGAAGCCACCCCCTTTGACTGCTTCTAATTTCTTGAAGTTATTCTGTCGCACGGCTATCTCCTTTTCTACTGATGTTAATCTCTCTGTTAACTGGGATAGCAACCTGTCGTTTCTTTGGGATCCTTGGTGTAACAAGTCTGCGATCTCTGACTCTTTCTACTCTCACAGTTTCTCTCATTTAAGGGTGAAGGATTTTATTGAGCAAAACCACTGGAATTTACCTATTGAGTTGCCTGGAACGATCAAATATGATATTTTAAATACCAATATCAATAGTGAGCAACCAGCTATTGCTTGGGATGGCTCTCTGAAACCTGCTTCCAAAACTTTCTCAGCTTTTTTTCATTCCCTTGTGGATGATGTTTCTTGGGCTAAGTATATTTGGCATAAAGGTCTTGCCCTGCGTTATGCCTGTTATGCCAGAATGGCTATTATGCGGAAGCTTAAATTGGATGATATTTAAATTATGAGGGGTATTTCTGTTGATCCCAATTGATGTTTCTGTTCGGGTAACCTGGAAACTCACTCTCATGTGCTCTTTGAGTGTGATTTTTCTTTTTCTATTCTTGTGGCTTTACTACCTAATTTGGGGAGTTTTTATCTAAGGCCTAACATTTTACAAGTTTATGATTTTCTGGGAAGCTTGCGCAATTTTTCCAGATTTAATCGTAACTTCTCTTATCTTACGGTGGTTGTTTTGATCTATTACCTGTGGAGAGAAAGGAACAATAGAAGGTTTTTTGGAGTTAGGAGTTCAAATGAGCTAAAAAATGTTATCATTCATGCTATCAAGGCTAAATCTATGCATTGGAAACATTATGAGATTCTCAAACAACATTTTGTGAAAATCTTGGGGTGATTGGCTTTTTTTGCTTGCTGGCTGGAGCATTTCTCTATCTCTGGGAGTTAGTTGGTTTTTCTGGAGCCGTTTTGTGGTTACAGCTCAAATTTTCTTTGGCCCGTCTGTTCTTGCTGGAACGTTTTGGTTTTTGGCTCCAACATGCATATGGATGACTGTGGGGATTGTTTTTCTCCCAGTTTTTAATCAGATGGAGATTTTGATTTATGTTAGGACGATGATGTGCAAGGTCTACACCTCCAAAGCATCCTTGGAGGGTCCGATGGCAACCAGGATTGCGTTATGTGACACTGTGATGGCTCTTTTTCTGGTAGCAACCGGTGTCTTTTTGTTGGATCCTGGTTTATTATGATGTTTTGGCTTTGATGCCTTGAGGTGTAGACGTATTTTCTTGAGTCCTTTAGCTCTTTTGTTTCTTCTTTTTATGTAATTTTGGGGGTATAGTTTTCTGCTATACTTGTAATTTTTGTTGATTGTTATTCTTGGTGATCAATATACGGGCTTTGCCTCAAATTTTTTCCAAAAAAAAATTATCCTACACTCACGTCCAAAAAGGGAACACACCTCTTCAGGAAATAACTGTAAGGAATTAGTTATAAGTAATTAACTTTACTTAATAATCATACTAAATTTATTTAATAGTTTCCTTAACAGTAATTCACTAAATTCACTCAACAGTCATTTATTGTTAAGTAATTATTAAATTCTTTAAGAGTGTATTATGAATAAAAAAAATATTAATTAAACTTATTTAACTTTAAAAGAATTGACTATTGAATTTTCCTAACCTATAAATTTAGGTATTACATAATCAAATTTGGGTATTCAATCGAAGCTGAATTCTAAGAAATTATCAGAATGTTAAGCAAGACGGATGATGATTTGGTTAAGTTATTAGTAATGATTCTACTTGATATGTTTCCTATTGGGATTATTGTTATACTATATTTAACAATATTTCCCAAAAGAAGACTCATCAAACTTGGTGTGGAAGAAAGCCCATCATGAGCCACTTCAAGATATTTAAGCTAAGTTGCTCATGAACTTAACCATATTGAGACGACCAAAATTATCAGGTTCGCCTTCATTAGATGCAGTAAAAAAAATCAAGGATTATCAACTTTATAATCTTATAAAAAAATTAATTATACGTAAAGATACGATATTTAATGAAAATAAACAATTATCCTCCACAATTGATCTTCAAGATGTTCAATCGCATGCTATGAGATGAGGGGAAAATTATTCTGTGCGAAATCTGAACGAGTTCGGAGGCGAATCCGGGCATGCCACATCACCGGGGCCCGGTGCATCCGGTAACATGGCTCATCCGGATTCGTCTCCAAATACATTCAGATTCCGCACAAAATAATCTCTCAAGATGAGGAGCCCTCGAGCAACTTGCAAACCATTTGATGTAATGTGGAGCACATTTTCATGTTTAGGCAAACTTGCACAGAAAACGCCATACATAAAATTTCCTAAACATTTTTACTATGGTGATGGGATGAATTTCATAGATTGTTCAGCCCCCCCATGGATTGCATCTAAAGCAACTTCATTGGTGTATGTAAAGACCTCTGCTACTGCTATCTCCTAGTAAAGGTGATGTGAAAGCGCACTCAACATTTATCTGAAAATTTGCACATAAAAAATAAAAATAAAATGACAAGAAAACACTACCGCAAGTTCATGCACCCAAAAAAAGATAAAATGAGAAAATTGCATCGACAAACTTGAAAGAAAATAAAATTACTATGCATAAACTTCAATGACTGCATCATATCTAAGGGTGTCAAAATTGGGTTTTGAATTGGATTCGGGTCAAATCTAGACCTGACCAGAATTCAAACGGGTCAACCTTAAAACCCAACCCGGTTATATAATGTAAAACCCGAAAATGCCGTTTTAGGCTTCGCACGCTTTTCAAAGCGCCGCGACGAATTTTAAGTGAGAATTTCAATGTTGTCGGATTTTGACGGGAATAATTTTATAAAATTGAGCGTAAAATTCCGATCAATTTAGTATATAGGACTTGTATCTAATTTTGTTTAAATTAAGAGATATAATTTTTGGAAGTTCAAAAATACCCAAAGTACCCTTAATGTTTATTTAAGCATGGGTTGTTTAAGTGAGGGCATAGGGGTCTTTTGGCAAAACCCATTACCCCTCTATACAAGAACCGAAATCCTTCTATTCTCCCCCCATTCGTTCGTGCGGCCCAAACCGAGCGGAGAAGAGGAAGGAGCGCGCGGGTAGGAGCCATTTCGGCGAGCTTGGGAGCGGATTTCGGCGGCCAATCTTGGAGGAAAGCGTAGGGAAATCCAAGGGAAGGTTAAGGTATGTGTTTTGCAAGAGTTTCTCTTCCTTTCCTTTGAGTTTTCCCTAAAGAATGAAAACTAGGGTTTTGAGAAAAACTTGATTTTTCTTTGAGATTTCTTTAGAAAACTTTTAGGGTTTGTTTGGATAAATTATTTTATACCCTACATGTTAAGGTTTCTTAAGAAAAACATAAATATGAAATTTAGGGTTTCTCTTTTTATATTTTATTTTGTAGAGATTGTTAGAAGAATGTGAGGGAAGAATTTTTAATTAAGAAATGCAAAGTTTTTTTTAAAGGAATTTTGATTTTAACAATTAGGGAAAGTTTAGGGTTTTCCCAAACCTAGTTTTTATAGGTTGCATGTTCCTTAATTAGGTTCCTATGGACTTAAGGAAGTCTCTAATTGAGATTTTTGAAGTTCTCTACATTTATTTCTCCTGAACTTTGAATAAGTGCATCATCCTGCTCAGTAGTAAATGATTAGCAAATTTCAAGTAAGCGTGGACTTCGAAAATTCATTCCTGACTCTTCTAAGATAGTTGTGGTTCCAGATAATTTTTTTAAAAAGCATATAGATTACAAATGAAAAATTATCTAGAGGTTTCACTCACATTTTATAAATACATTATAATATGATTTCATATTTCTCATGAGTACAAGCTCTTATAGTTAATTAACCTCTCAATTATGAAAACTTTCAATTAAGAGTACTTGGTAGGTGCTAAACATTTAGCTTTTAGTAGAAGCACTTTTGATTTAGAATTGAGAAAATGTACTTTCTTTTTTTTTCTTAGAGTCCATGAAGAGTTCATGAAGAGGGGAATGATGATTAATCCAATTAAAATTACATGGTTCCTTTGTCTTGGGTTGTTATGGACCTTATTCTACTTTATTTGCAAAGTTAGTCGACCTAGCCTAATCAAATTATCATTGTCGATAACCGTAGGTTGCGTCGTCTAATGGGACCTTATAGATTTAGAGAACTTCTAGTTTTTAGCCATGCGTGGGCTCCAAAAATTTATGCTCAGTTCTTTTGAGTGAGTCAAGTTTTGGTTGAAAATTTTAGAAGATTTTATTATAAATAAGACACTAATTAGAGATTTTATCCTCATTTTGGGATGATATTATGATTTGTTTTCAGGTTTCATATAGGCACAAGCCTCTATACTAATTAGCCCTTCCAGTGATAGGAAAGAATTTTTTATCAAAATTAGTCGTTAATTTGACACTAGAAGCTTAATGTTTTGTAGCATCAATTTTTTATATTTGGATTGAAAATTTATTGTTGTTAACTTAAAGTGGGAATAATAGCAAACTCGATCAAGATCTTGTGATTCCGTCGTCTCAATTTGTCATGAATCCTTGTCTGCTTAGTCAATGGAGTTAGTCAACCCAATCTGACCAAAAAATCTTTGTCAGCAACCATGGGTTAGGTCGTCCAAGGGAACTTTTTAGACTTAGTGTAGATGTTTGTCTAAGAGGACAATCTTAAGTTAACCTTAGCTAATAAAGGGCTTTATTAAGTATACCTTTTGACTCACAACTCAAGGGGCTAGAGCCATTAAGGAAAATTCAGGTTATGGTCGTGATGATAATATAATGATGTCATTTTGTAGCAAACCACCCTTTTAGAGGGTCTCAGTTTTAATCTTTATTAAACTAATGCCATTTGGTAGCAAAATCATCCAGTTATAGAACATGTGTCACGTCTTTATAGGTGTATGATATTTTGAGAGTGAACATAATGATACATCTAATATAAAAATGGCTTTTTTATGAGCTGCGATTAATCTCAAAGTTATCAACCTTATTAAATGGTTATGGAGTTAGATTTTGCTCTAGCCTTTGATATTCTTGTATTTTACTTGAATTCGGCCCCAGAATGATTTGCATGGGGATTTTAAGGCATTTTGAAAATAAAGTTCTCTCCTGTGGAGATTCTCAGTTAACGAGGCCATTTTCGAGGTTCAAGTATTATTGGTTTTAGCCTTTGCAAGGAAGATCAGACTTACAAAATTAGAACTTACGATCCTATTCTATTGGTAGTGTGAACCGCTCAAGAACACCGTGCAATGACTAGTTTGACTTTTAAATGAGGGTTTATAAAATTTTAAGAGTGATTGCACAATGCAATTGCATGTTTCTCAGTGCACCCATAATGTGAGTACATAATATTAGTTTCAATGGGTCATTGAGACGAATGGGAGATATAAGATTTGATAGATAAAAGTTTAAAATAGTTTAGGAAGAATATATTTTATATCTCAAATAACACTAAGTAAGAACAAATGAAAACCAATGATTCACAAAATTGATCCCAAATAATTGAGGTAAGGCTAATAATACAACAATGAAAATTATTTGTAAGAAATATATTTTTCACATGTCAAAATGCCATTTGAAAAGAATTACTTCCTAAGCAGTACAAAGAAGTATACTATGCACATTAATTTGAAGTTTAAAATGCATGGTTTTTTTATTCCTTTTGACATTAAGAACTAACGCAGAAAATGGAAGTTTTTTTTAATGATTAGGCGGTATTTGTAGTCCATGAGCATGCAAAATTACTAACTTGGATGCAATGTACAGGTTATTTTCCCCAGTTTTGGAGAGAGATATATTTCCACAGTTCTTTTCCATCCTATACATGAAGAAGTTCGCAAACTGCGGAAGAGGTGAATCCTGAAAGCCACCGTGCTTGAAAGAACAAACACAACTGAGAAAAATGAGAAATCTAGAGAGTTGTGCACAGAGACCAGCTCTCCTAATCTTTGCAGATTATACTACTCTGAATCATCCTCATCTAGTAGCAGATTGTTGAGCCTCAAATTGGGTGCTGTCCTGTTGTCTCTGATTGTTAAGAACGCAAAGATGCGAGCTTGGTAGTGATTTAGGTTTCGTTTGGGACGGTTTTTTTCCTGCTTCTTAAAGCTGTTTTTTTAGTACAAAAATTAAAAAAATTGCAATATAAGCCACTTTAAGAAGCAATAAGAATGTTGTCTCAAACGAAGCCTTAAGTTATAATTTGCCATAAGAAAACAGTTATTATTTTTCATGACTGATTCTCTGAATCTGAGAAAAGTTCCCTTAGTTTTTAACGTTGAGCATTTGTATGTCTCGGACTGGGTTTAGAGGCAACTGGCTTCAGCTGATGTATTTAAGCTCTTATTTGTTCAACTAAATGCTTTGTTCTATTACTATGGCTTCATTTGGAATGACTTTTTTATTACTTTAAAAAGCAATAAGAAAGCCATTTCAAATGAAGCTTATATCTAATTTCATTTAGTTATCTTAGTATGAGAAATTAATTTCGACTTGAATCAATTAAAATTGATTCAAATTAAATTGATTATCAATCAGTTTTTGAATTTTGAATTTAGTCATGATGAGTTTTTTGATCTTATTGTTAGATGAAAGGGGAAATAAATCATGAATAATAAATCAAAATTTGTATTACAGATTTTTCAAAATAAATTTAAGTGATATGCAATTTATCTTGGATTTTATTTGGAATGACTTTTTTTATTGTTTTTAGTAAAAAAAAAAATTATACAAATTAGTAGTAAGAAAGTTGTTCCAAATGATGTCTTTTGAGTCAGATTCTGATTCAAAGGTATTGCTTTGAAACAAACAATTTGAGCCCTGTTTGGGTATTCGATCGAAGGTGAATTTTAAGAAATTATCAGAATGTTTAGGCAAAAGAAAGGAAGACGGATGATGATTTGGTTAAGTTATTAGAGAAATGATATTGGAAGTAGTAATGATTCTACTTGATATGTTTCCTATTGGGATTATTTTTATAATACAATTAACAATATTTACCAAAAGAAGACTCATCAAACTTGGTATAGAAAATAGCCCATCATGAGCCACTTCGAGATATTTTAGCTATGTTGCTCATGAACTTAACCATATTGAGACGAGCCAATAATGGATGACCAAAATTATAAGGTTCGCCTTAATTAGATGCAGTAAAAAAAAAATCAAAGATTATCAACTTAATAATCTTATAAAAAAATTAATCATAATTCAATATATGATATTTAATGAAAATAAACAATTATCCTCCACAATTGATCCTCGAGATGTTCAATCGCGTGCTATGAGATGAGGGGAAAATTATTCTGTATGGAATCTGAACGAGTTCGGAGGCGAATCTGGGCATGTCACATCACCAGGGCCCAGTGCATCAGGTGATGTGGCTCATCCCGATTCGTCTCCGAATACACTTGAATTCCGCACAGAATAATCTCTTGAGATGAGAAGCCCTCAAGCAACTTGCAAACCATTTGATGTAATGTGGAGCACATTTTTCATGTTTAGGCAAACTTCATACCTAGAATTTCTGAACTTTTTATTTTATTTGAACAATAGTATATTTTGTTTTCTATTTTATTTTCTTTTCTTTTTAGCTATCCAATGATGGGAAAGCATCCAATGATCATGGTAAGTTGTGCATAGAGCTTGGTAGACCTTTGGTTTGCTGGCTTGATTGGTCCATTTGCTTCTACTGGTTTACGGGTTGGTTGGAGGAGGTTGGGTTGGAGCTCATTCTCTTAAGTTGCTTGAGCTGAAGTTTAGTAGCTTATTAATGTCCAAAAGGTAGCTCATTAAAAAGGATTCAATGATGGGGTGGACTTGTCCCTTCTTCTTCCCCTTTCTTCTTGTCCCTTGGGAAACCGTGGCTTGTGTTTAATTGTGGCAGATTTCTATAAATTACATTCAAGGGAAGTTACTGTTTTCCTAGCCATTATCCCTTAAATACGGCCGGCTGCTGTTCTTTTCCATGCCTGGGCTTTTTCCCGAGAACATGACTCTTTGGTTCCGTGGCCTGCTTGTTTCCCGTGAATGCTTCTTCGTTTTCTCATGATAGGCTGTTTTCTGAAGAGCATTTGGGAAGTCCTATAAAATATGATGCTTTGGTTCTAGAGGAAATTAATGTCATATGGCTCTTGGCATTCCTCTATCTTGCCTATAAAAAAGAGAAGATGTTGTGAATGAAGGGAGTTGATTATTTAAGCATATTTGCTATTAATCTGCGGGTTGTTGAAAAAGCTTGCGAGCTTGTTCCATCCTTCTTTCTCATCCCCTCCGAAAATCCTGCGGGCTCTTACCACCCTTCTTCTTGGCTTCTAACTTCTTTCGTCTCTCTGCAAGTGCCACTCCATCTGTATCCTTCTCCTCAAAATAAAGCAACTTTCGTATCTGGTTTGATTTGAAGCATCTGTTAAGGAGATTAGATAATCTTGCAGTGGTGGACCATCAGTTTGTTAGTTTTATGCACTTTTCTTATTTAACTTATAATTCGATGCATGTGAGGAACCCGCTCTAACGGTTGTTTGAGGATAGCGTCTTTTAATTTTCTTTATTTCTCCTAGTGTTTCTTGTTGGGTTTTAATTGTCTGCTTTTATTTTAATAAAGTTTAGTTTCAGTTCTACCCATTGTGTCAGTTTTCTTCTTCTGTGTCTATATCAAGGCTGAATTGCATTTTAGTATCCATAGAGAACAAAGAAGTTCTATTTAATTTCAATCAAAACTAAAACAACAAACTGAAATGGAATAAAAAATATATAGTTTTCATACATTCAAATCTGAAAGAACAAACAAAAAAATCGAAAAAAAAAAAATTACCACAAAGTTCTGGCAGACTGCCAGCACTTCGATTACAGGTCAAAAAGCTATAATAGATGGCCAACAACAAAACATAGAAACGCTGCTTATCGTCGATAAAGAAAGAAACGAGACTAGCAATTATTAGACGAGTACAGCTTATAATATTGTTTGCGAGCAAGATCCTTACCAGTTCTGTACCATTATATGCAAGATTGGTACTGTACTATTAAACCAACCCAATATAGATTGAAAATATAATTTCTTCTCAAGAGAGTAGCACTTTCCTGTATAATAGCCTTGGCGTGTATCATTCAATGCAACGCAGCTTGAGCAACCAGATCTGCATACTGGTCTGAGACGTACGACTTCACCTTCATCACAGTCTTTCTTCCATTCTGCGGTGGAGTTTCAAATTTCTTCACCCCGATGACAGTTGTTAGGCCTGCAGCAGAAGGAAATGTTAAAAAGAAAAAGTTAAAGAAGCCAAATTGATTACTAATTTCGCTGTGTTGATTAAAAGAAAATTTAACGATCACACCCTTAAAAATAAAGCAGTAAATAATGTTTTGTTTTTTAGCTAACTAGCTAAATGTAGAAAAGAGAGCTAAAATACGAAACTTGGCACTTAAACTAGGGCATCCTACGCTTCCGCGTGCATCTAGAAGAAGACACTCCAACGTGGCGCCTCTACTTTCATGGGATCACGAGGCGCCTAGGGGTGTAAACGAGTCGAGTTTAGGCCCTTATATAGCTTGGCTCGTTAGTTGGAAAGTGAGCTCGAACTCGAACTCGAGCTCGTCTCATTGTAAATGAGCTCGAGTCGGCTCGTGAGTCATGGGCGGGAATTTTTAAATTTAGGCGGGATTTTTAAAAATTAGGCGGAATTTTTAAAACTTAAACGGAATTTTTAAAACTTAATCAAAATTTAGAAAAAAAAAATATAAAATGCATAACATTTAAATAAAACTTAGGTTGTTTTATTAATTTCTTAATATTTAAATTTAATAAATAAAATAAAATTATTTTAAAAATATTAATATTTATTCGAGCCGGCTCGCGAGCTCATGAGCCGAGCTGGTACAAGCTCGAACTTGAGCTTGTTTACTAAACGAGCTCGTTTACTAAACTCGTGAGCTCGATAAGCTCGGCTCGCGAGCCCATAAACGAGTCGAATTAGAGCCGGATCGGCTCACTTACACCCCTAGAGCCACCCATGGATCAGCACCTCAATATTGTCTATAGATTGGGCATTCTACTACCAAAAATCCTTGTAATTTGCTAGAGCAAGATTTTGTGCATGCCTCTCAACATCAAAGTATAGGGTACCTAATTCTTTTGATTAGCTTGAAGTTCATGTTATGTTTGAATGAAATAGAAAGAAAACTAATGACATTCATATCAAACGGTGAAGATAATTATGAACTTTGAAAAATCAATTTCAGTCTCTTAACTCTATTTTCATATACTTGCACTCATTCCCCACATCCAAACATGCCCAAAGAGAATTAAAGTAGAAAAATGATGAATTTTGCTCAATGGTTAAAAGCCCCCAACATCAACAAAATAGCCTCATCGGGTAATGATTTGTAAACTGGAGACATTATTACGTGCAGCGTCCAAACCATCCGGAGGCGAATCCGGACGCACCACATCACCCGGGTGCATCGGGCCCCGGGTGACGTGGCACGTCCAAATTCGCCTATGGACGAATCTGAACGCCGCACGTAATAATTTTTCTGTAAGCTGAGTGGAAAACACATGGCCAAGTAATTAATTATTTAAGGAAAACTAAATCAAGGTGATTTATATACATAAAAATTTATATAGTTATACTCACTGTCATGTATTCGGGCATATAAAAATCTCTCGCCACACCAATGCTTCAAGGGCTTCATTCTGATTCTAGTGCTCCGCCGCACTCCAGATTCCCATACAGTGCCAGCACCTAAATACCAATTAAACCCAAAACAAATCAATCCCATACATTAACTTCTGTAATTAAAAAATCCATTAACACAAGTACAACAGAACACATGAGATCCCAATTGTTAAAATATATGTTAGAGATTGAAAAAGAAACCTGTAAGGCTTTTCCTTCTCAAAATTGAATTTTGCTTCCTTCGCCTGCTTGTAGGTTCCTCTCGTTCCAATTTTCTGCTTGAAGATCCTCCAGAAGCAACCGTGAGTCCCTGATTCTGAATGTTTAAAATGTTCATAACTATATATAAACTCAAAATATGATGTTCTGAAAAACTGGAACAGCACTAGATGATGTCATTAGATTGCAGTGTTAGTAAAATCTAAAGAGATTTGATGCTGAACTCAACCAAATATGAAAAAGCTCAAGTCACTAGATATACTATTAACATGTACCGCCAGTTTGTTCCCAACAAGCAAAAGCAAGAAAGAAAATTTTCACAGCAGACAAAGCAGCGACAATTCATTTAAAAAATAAAAATCTTATTCCTGAGGAAAACTAACAAATATTAAATCCTGGATTTGGTTAGGCAACCATCTGAAATTGGAACTGCTAAGCGTATCTAAACATGTGTGCTCTATTTTTAAGCATTGCATCATATCATCCTTATTTCTTTCAATGCAACAAACCATCAGCTTTAAGCAAATATCTTTTTGATTTAATCAAGGATATTATTACTAGACATTTGCAAAAGCATGTACCCTGGTCTATCCTTTTTTTGGCTGATGATATTCTTCTTGTTGATAAGACTAAAGGGGGAGTTGGCGGAAAACTTGAATTATGGAGGTCATCCTTAAAGGCTAAAGGTTTTAATTTAAGTAGATCTAAAACTAAATACATGGAGTGTAATTTTTGTAATAATAGATCTAGTGAGGGATGGTGAGTCTGGTCGATCAAGTCATTAATAAAAATACACATTTTAGATATCTTGGGTCTATTGTTCAAAGTGATGGTGAAATAGATGAAGATATTATTAGTAGAATTCTAGTTAGGGGTTTAGGTAGAGGAATGAATCGTGCCTATTGTGTGATAGAAAAATACCCCTCAAACATAAAAGGGAAAAATCTATAAGATAGATAGAAAAATACACACGACTGCCTGTAGTAACACAGTACCACAAATCCCACAAACTATTATATTGTTACATTGCATAGAACTAAGTTAACCACATAAGCAAATATTAAGCAGTTTCACAACAAAATAATTCTTAGATGCAGGTTTCAAAGTACAAATGTGGTAACTAACCTAATCAGACCAAGTTTGCAACCGATAGCATTCCTAAATAAGGATTTTCCATTAACCATCGGATTAGTTTGAAATAATAAATTTTTTAATATTTCATCATTTTACATTGAATAATTTCAAGCATTACAGCAAGATCATTCGAATTATTTGGGAAAAAATTATATACAACACGTTAATCTAAGAAGAAATTCCAATATCAGTAACTAAAAACTAAATCACCCTGACAAAAGAAGCCTAAAATATGAACAATTGAGTTACATAACATTGATGGGAAAATCAGCATGGCATGCAAGATTTGACTTTTTTTCAAAGAATAAATCTATATTATAAATCAACATGGCGGATGTGTTCTCACTTCTCAATACTGAAAGTTTCATTCAAGAAAAAAAATTCATAGCAACATGAATGGTCTCATTATTAAAGGCTGCAGAATAGAAACTATAAATATAGCAGGTTATTCAAGTCTGCCTAGTTTTTTATCTAAAAGCTAAGAGTAAAACATGCAAGTATCAACCTAAAAAATCTGTTTAGGTCAAGCTTACACACATGAATGAAATTGCCATTGATTTAGAATGCCCATAAACTATATTGAAATGAAGAAAGAATGACAGTGGATAGAAAAAAAACAAAATTTTGAACCAAAACAGGATAATGTTCAACTATAAGAAGCTTTACCTTATTCCTTCCATTCAGATCTTCACATGTCGCTTCCAATTGTTCATCAATCAAAGCAGAATTTTCTGGAAGGCTGTCATCTGTTCAATAAGGTGGTCATTATCATCCCCATCATCATCATCATTAGCCTTTCCCCACCAATTTGGGATAAGCTATTTAAATTAGGTAATCTTTCATTACAGTGAGAAAGTAACAATAAAAGCAATACAGACCACTATTGTTTTGAGTTCTGGAACGTTCATAACATTTCATTTAGGGTAATATGCGTGAACAAGACAATGTGATGGATACCTGATCGTCAGTATCTCAAGTCATAAGAGCTTAAAGCATGAGCAAGTTTTATTTTAATGATTAATAAAACCAAGCTTGCATACATTTTTGAAGAAACACAAAGCATAGCCTAGAAAAAAAACTTAATTTGAAAAATAAAATAGCACATTGTCGTAGTATGACAGAGATTGACACCCACCAATTAGAGCAGGAGTCTCTCTCTCTCTCTCTATCCCACACACACACAACCAATCAACTACCTCACTTCCCCAATAGGTTCTCCTTCAATTATAAGGAACAACTAAATTACTATATATCTACAAACGCATCAAGTATACATTGTCTCAATGCAACAACAGCCCTTTAGAAAGGTTATCTAGCTACCGTAAGCAATATGTTATGCCTGCTCTTTCTCAAAACTCTTAGCTACGTCAGCTACCTGAATAATTAACCTATGTCATGGTCAATAAAATGAAAGAAGAAAAAAAAAGGAAAGAAAATAAAAGAAGAGGGATGCAGAATATTGAAGATAAAGGGAATAAAGAAAAAAATAAACTCAGGTTTGTGTCAATAAAGAGTGTTAGTGTGCTGATAAATAAACAGTGCCACAACACAAAACTTGTTCACAAATTACCCATCTAATTAAATGTACCAAGCTAAGAGAATAGCTGGGAAAACAACAAATGGATCTCGTATTAGAAATAAAGGAAACTATGCCCACAAATTAAACCCCTATCAATAGAAGCCTTCTAAAATGAGGCGCTCATTTAAAGAAATATAAAGAAATATAGTACTCAAATACAAAGTCATCATAGTTAAAATGACAATAAATACCATCTGGCGCCTCTGAATGTAATATTTGTTCCGAAGCATCAGTAATCACCTGAAAATTGACAGTAAACTTACTGAGCATTACTTTCTCAAAAATGTAGCACAAATTCAAATTACTCTCCTCAACATGTGAGGTTCCGTATAAATTAGAATTAGTTTTTCGTTAACTAACAAGGGGCTGAAGCAAATTTTCACTAGAATGGTTTGCTAAACTTTCTGTTGGTCTGCGATCTACTGAAGCTGAAGACTGGCCAGCCTAAGAAAAACATGAAAAGCATCAAATTATCAAAATTATAAATCACAAACATGCAAATAACAAGACCAAAATTTTTACAAAGCATTAGAACTACTTGCCTCCTCCAAATTAGCGCCACATACTATAGATACAAACTCTTCATCAGAAATAGTTCCATTTGGCCTCTGGCATGTGTCCTCAAGTAAAATAAATTGGCGTCCTATAGGATCTGATATTTTCCCTCTGCCAATGTTCTTATCTTCCTCAGAATTCTCAGCTACTGGAGAATGCATTTTATCCTCAAAACTCGACCTTTTTAGATATGACAATCCTGGAAAGGAAGCATTCTGAGCATCCTTAGAGCCAACATCAAGATGAATAACATCTCCTGGCGAAATAGAAAGCATTTCCTGGATTTTACTTAATGAAGAATCTTCCAAATCAGCATATGAAAACATGGGCAGTTCACCATCAGTGGTATTTTGCAATAAGTTCCTTTTCAAGGTTGATATTTTAGCAAGTCTACCCTGTATATCAATTAATGGAATGGATTTTTTCAAGGCTGATAAGTGATCAATGGCATTTGTCATCTCTGCATCAGGCAGCTTAGTCTTCAATGTCACCTGCTCCAATTCTGCTGTCCCATCAACTCTAATTTCATTGCCATCAGGCTTATGCTTCTCCAAATCCTCCTGCATTCCTCCCTGACTGCTCGGTAATTTCTCTAATCCATCAGCACTGAAAACATTGCAATTAGAACCTAGTTCCGTAGAACCATCACTCTGCTTATCACGATCATTTTGATGGGGGAAGCATGGATCACCCTGCGGAATTATTAATGATAAACGCTCTTTCAAGTTTGGCAGCCCATCAATTTTATTTCTGTTTGCATTAGACAAAATATGGCTAAGTTTGGGGCTTTCAAACTTATTTTCTGTTGGAATGGAGAATGGAAGGCCTCTCGACTTCTCCACATGAATTGGAGTAATCTGCAGGCTCTCCCTTACAAAATTTGCTATACCATCATTATCTAATTCTTTACATTTAGATAAAAGCCTCTCTAATTCATCAAATTCCTTGTCTACGTTTGAATCTGCGAAAGAAGTGGACAATAAGGAGAAAAAAGATTAAAGTAGCATGCTTAAAGAAATTAATTGCTTATATAGGAGCATACCAAAAGTTTCTGCATTTCCAGCGAGTTTGCTTTCTGGTGCAACAGTTTGTGAATTCTTGATTTGGCTTATTTCTTTGGAACAGGAAGCAATGGTTAATTCAGAAATATTTACACCATTGGACTGGGTAGATTTTTCTATATGATAATCCTCCACGGTACCAGTCATAACTGGAAACTTGAACACATTTTTTTTTCTGACGGGAAAGCAAAGACATGAGACAAACCGAATCAAGATTAAATATTATGACTATTTTTCATCAATGCAATAAGCAAGTTGACAATATTCTCCTTATATCTGCCTTACAGTGACGGTATTAGTTGTTCATTTGCTATAATCGTACATGCTGTGAAGCTCAAGGAATCAATCAAATTCACAAATAACTGTGAAGCTCAAGGAATCAATCGACACAAATAACAATGAAAAATCAAGACTTTCTTCCATTTTCTTCTGTTATTGAACAGCGCAAAAGAAGATAAATCATGAACCTTTACGAAGAAAAATGAAAACCAAGAAGTGTTCCAAAATAAAATTAACAAGAAAGATGTCTGATTCATGATCCTTATATAAATTTCTGACTTGCTTCAGAAAATTGGCTTGAGCAGCAGGCAAGTATTGACCAAAACGGAGATGGGAAAACACACAATCACAGAGAGATCAAGCCATATGATAAAAACTAACTATTTCTTAACCAAAATTTAAGCTAATTATTCTGAAATATGAATGACGATAAAGAAAATATTGTCATGAAATAAACTTTTTTAACATTAGATTTACATTTACAAGAAAAAATTTACACAATATTCTTTTCAAGATGTCTTTCTATCTACTAAATAAAGATTATTCAGATGTGAACTTCTCTTTTGAGTTGGACTATTGAAAAATACTGAAAAATTACAAATTTGAGAAGGAGATCATTGAAAGAAAACATAGAATACCCTTCAAGACCAGGAAGTCCGGGACGACGTTGGCGATCTCTTCTGCCTTGAGGTTGGCTGAGCTTCGGAGAAACCTCACCTTTTAGTTTCTTTACCTCTTTCTCCGCATCTGTCATGAAGTCCAAGATAAAAAAACAAGCATTCCCGATGCAAATTGAAATCATCACAGAGACTAAAACAGTTTTGTGAGCAGAGGATTACTTTCAAGCATTCTATAAGTTGAGAAATACTCAATTGGATCAGAGATATGCTCAAGACAACTGTAGTCTATAACTGGCCAAGATTGACTATCTGCCACAGAATCTTTTAAAATAAGTAGGGGCTCAACAGAAAAAATAGACTTGAGGACAATAGATGCTAATGGTAGCCATCATCTGAATGCTTAAGATTATGATGGATTACTTGATTCAACACAACATGGCCTCTTGGAAAAGTCATCTGATGTCCCCATCTGAGAAACCTCAGCAGCAGTCGTCTTAGCTGAAAAGTTAAAGACAAGTCCCCCCCTGATGCAAATAAAAAGAGAAATAAAACTAATTGGATCTTCAAAAACATGCATCAGCTCCAGTTCAACTATCTGGGAAGCACAGAAGATAAATCATTGATGAATGCATCTTCAATCTTCATATAGAACAACATCTTTAGTGAATGCCATACATGCATGTCACTAAACTTTAAGGTATAGCTATAGCATAATAATTAAGATGAGCCAAAGATTTGGATGAACTGATGAAATGGCATAAAATTGAAATTCATGCGATAATATCCAATACATTGGTGCATTACGAATTGTGATCGACTGGAGATAAAACATTATAATGTAGAATGAGTGCCAATGTGCCATGTTTTCCAAAGCATAAGTGCTTTTTTTTTTCTTCAATGATGATGCTTATTAGTAGTAGATCATTAGCAAGTTATATCACTATGCATCACCAATGCTTACTTTCACTATAATGCTTGATATATAATGATTTTATCAATATAAATGTCAGAGTTCAAAGAATTTTTTTTTTCCTTGTCAGAGTTCAAAGACTTTAAAATCATATATTCTATGCAAAGTTTGAACGATCATGTCTTTGTTGTTGTATCACATACATAACTGCTCTAGTCCAAGCCAAGGGTAAGCCAATATTATTTTTTGCAATGATGATCTGAAATGATAGAAAACAAGCTAATAGGCACAAAGACTTCAAGCAATATCCAATTCACGTCAGGACTAAACTAAAATAAAAAGATACAATCAGAGAGTTAGTCTTTCATACAGGTTAGTTCCTCAAGAAATATGCAATTTATCATCAGAATAATCTAGAAAAAAATTAAAAATCATTCAACAGTAATTTATTGCTTTTAATGCATCTTTGAATCATAACAAAATTTGGTTAGATAGAAATGACCTTTTTTTTTTCTTTAAATGAGAATTTAACTCTTAATAGGGCACAATGAAGAAAAAGAATTCATAAGCCAATCCCACATAGTGGGATAAAGGCTTTATGTTATTGTTATTGTTGTAGTGGTTCTATGAATTGAATAATAGGAATAAATCACAATCCTTCTTAGAAAGAGAAACAAAAAATAATTTCAATGAACAAAGAATCACAGCATAGATGTTTAGGTATTTGCATTGTTCCGAACAATTTTTAAAGCAACCAGTAGGAATAGAGCAAAAGGAAACTTTTTTAAAGAAAACACAAAAGGAAGAGCCACATCAATTAAGATGCAAACTCCAGGTAATCCTACAAAAATATGTCTAATACTCTAATCTAATAAATGGATGAAATGTTTACATGCAAGAGATTTCTAAAAGCTGGAGAGAATGTTATTTTCAAGTATTTTTTACTGTATTGGAGACTACATCAACAAAATTTTGAGTTCTAAATATTAAATAAGAATATAAAAGAATGCAGATAAAAAATTTTGTACGGCATGGAAATCCTCAAAGACTCAAAGTCAAGGGAATGGGCCCCAACAACGGATATAGGACTAAAAACATCACCCCCTTGAGAGACTTTCTATTGCACCAACATAAATTGACATATTCAAAAGTTCAGAAAAATGGTGAACAACAACAACAGTAATAACATCAAGCCTTTATCCCACTACGTGGGGTCGGCTACATGAATCTTTTTTTCTGCATTATGTTCGGTTAAGAGTCAAATTCTCAATTAAACCTAATAAAAGAATGTCATTTTTAATATTTTCTAACCAAGTCTTTTTAGATCTATCTCTATCTTTCTTAACATAAGTCAAATCTAGTACATCTACTTTCCTAACTGGGTCATCAAAAGGTCGTTGTTTTACATGACCAAACCATCAAGGTGACTCCCTCTAATCTTATCTTCCACTGGAGCTACTACAACATTTTCACATATATGCTAATTTTGTATCCTGACTCTAGGAGTAAAGCCACTCATCCACCTGAACATCCTCATCTCTACAACACTTAACATTATATTATGCTTTTCTTTTAATAGCTAAGATTCTATACCATAAAGCATTACAGGACTCAGAAAAATGGTGAAGATTAAAAAAAAATCAGTAAGAAAGGTGATAGCAATTAGCATATAATGAGAAGATAGCTGACTGTGAGGATTGGGAGGAATCAAAGACTGTGTTAAGGAAACGGCAGAACAGAAAGGGCACACCAACTTTCCCTTCAATAGATTTTTATTATAAGAGGAGGAAGTGACAGTATAAAACAAGAAAAGAAGATTAGCAGCAGATCATGGACACACATCCTTAGGGAAAAGTCTGATGTCCTGATGGCACAAAAGTGAATGACCAAGTTAAGAAGGGTGGGCAAAGGAAGACTAACAATTATGTGAAGCAACTGCATCAACCAATTCCCTCCTTGCCAAGCAGTAAAGTTAGGATTTACTAGGATATCTTTCTCCCATGGTAGAGTAGAGAATTATATCGAACAGAAGATGAATCTTTTCTTTTGTAGAAAGTAGTAAATATTCAGTCACCTATCTCTAGTAACCTTCAACACGTATTGTTCAAATTTTGATTGCCATGGAGGCATTAGCACCTAGCTCACTGCACCACCCACAACAGTTTGACCCTCAAATTCAACCAACACCTCCTATAGATATTGTTACATAGTAATTGCCAACGGCCCTAGTCAAGCTTGAACCATGTAAAAGCCAAATGGAAGAGAAAATTTGAACTTGCACCATTGCATCATTGAATCATCCAGCTTGATAAGATCTTTATCTCCTCTCACAGTTATTTGGGCGTACAAAACTGATTTAAAATTTAAAGTAGGAAAAGCCAATGATAGAATTGTTTTCTTCCAAAATTTATATGAACAAAATAATAATTTCTCCAAACAATGTTTAAATTGTGCAATGAGGTATTAAGGCTTTTTTTTTTTTTTTGTAAGGTGAGGCGTAAGCCTCGAAGCATTTTAAGACATAAGCCTCAAAATTAAACCATCAAATTAATAAAAAATATGAAATTATATGTAAAATACTGGCATCAAAGTAAATTGTTAATGTAAAATCATTAAAAGTCAAAGCAAGGCCATTAAAAGTTATACAAAGCTACCAACAACCCTAACAAAATAGTCTCTAGTGCTCCAAGTTTAACATAAACAAGTAGTATAAAAGCAAAATTTATGAAAACAAATTTCTCCTCCACTCTCATCACTTAAGAGGGTCTTTCTGAAAATTATCATTATAGTTAATTAATTTTTTCACCTTTCTAATGTTAAATTTATTGAAATGGGTTTCCAAAAACAAGAGGAGAGTTGTTGGATAAAAAGCGATGACGGTGCAACAGTGATGGCGACAAAGCAGGATAGGGCGCAAGCATGAGGGTCCCACAGCTACGAGTTTGAGGTCATGCGATTATTTCAAATTTCATTTGGTTCAGGTATCATAAATAGATTTAATTTGATATATAAAGTTTATAAATGAAAATTTCAAAATTACCTTAACACTAATTTTCATGACTTATGCCTCTTCAAAGTTCAAACTTACACTAAGGCATGCCTTAAGACGCACATTGTAAAAACTTGAAAATATGAAAAACCCTTTATAATGAAAAATATGAAAACTTGCATATTAGCACTGCGACGTTGTGCTATCGAGCACAATGGCTCAAGGGGGAACTGGAATTTGACACAGCGGCATTGATGCTTTTTGTTGTACAATAAATTTGGAATGAGCATGCGACACAACGACGCTAGTTTGTCGTGTCGTAGCGTCGAGCACTGAAATATATATATATATATATATATATTCCTCCACTCACACTCTCTCCTCTTTTCTTGTTTCTTTGTCTCAGCCACTCTCCTCTTTACTTCGTTTCCTTGTCGGGGAAGGAGCTGAGGAAGGGAAGAAGATAAGGAACAGAGAGGAAGCTTTCCGAGGCTTTTTCAAATATTGATTCTGTAATAAAAAAATATTCTGATCATAGTAAGTGATATCTACTCTATATCTATTTTCAATAATTTTTGGTTCAATATATTTCTCTCTTGTAAGTGATAAAAATATGATATTTTTGTTTTAGTGAATTTTTATCATATAACTTTTGGTATGTGATAGATATCATTTTTATGAACATTTTGAATGACTTATATTGAAGTTTCACCGGATGATTTGATTGATATGGCATTTTAATTGAATTAAGTAGGAAAAATATTAACCGCAAAATGATCAGCTGCTAATGCATTAAATCTGGATATGGGTTATATGATATGCATATGGTTATTGTTCATTCGGTAAGGACATGTATTTTTGCATTATACATGCATATGACAAGAACACTATAGATTTACATGTCATGATGATTGTATATATGATGTATACATGCAGGGGTGGAACCAGCCTTAATTTTCAAGGGAGAAAACTTATAAGTAATTGTTGGTGTTTCCTCAAATTTGGCTCGACCCTTAACTACAAGAAAAATGGTCAATAGCAACCTCTATTTGTTCATATCCTTGATTGTCGTACGCTTCGCAGATATATCGAGGGTCTAAGGGGACAGCGCCGCCTGGCGAGATTTGACCTGCCCGGTCAGGTCGTGAGGTCAAGGGGCAGCGCCCCCAGAAAAAACTTTGGTTGTAAGAATATTTTTGGAATTCAAATAAATAAATAAAATAATAAATTCTATTTACTATTTGTTTAGGGCAATTACCTAAAGACCATAGTATTTTAAAACTTTTAGGGAGGAAATTGCCTAAAAACCCTTGTAATAAAGACTAAAAATAGATAGAGATGAACAAATTACTTAAAGAATATAAGAAACAATTTTTTTAGGGGGGGTGATTGCCCCGCTTAAGCTAAAGGGGGTTTCACCCTTGTATACAGGAAGTCAAGAAGCCATACATAATGTCTTCTATCAAGATGTATATATGATATGAAGTATATGATATACGCAAGAGCAGGCAAATGAATGAATTGATGTGCTAGTTGAGTCGGATGAGATTGATACGGATATGACTGATAAGATGATAGATGAGTATACTGATGACGACATTAAATATATATGAAGGTTATTATTATTATGATTAATATGAAGTGTGTGTAAATGTTACCCTGTATAACAGGGTGAGCCAAAGGGTTTTCCTTAAAATAAAGATTTGATGTCAACATGAATGTTAGTCTATAACTGATTGACCGATTACGTTGACGGGCAGAGAGTGACGACTCTTTATTGATAGACCAATCAGATTAATTATTGATGGACCGACTATTAGATTGATGTCAAACAAGCATGACATATGATACATAGACATATGAAGACTGATGACAGATAGACCAATGAGTGATAAGACTAATGATTTTTAAGATTGAATACTAATTATTTTGATTGATGATAGTGGTAGACTAATTGAATGATATAAGAAACATGAATGATATAGAGCAGACTAATAGAGTACTGATATGATCATATGATGTATGACGAGGATACATATATATATATATATATGTGATAAGATTGTATATGAATTACATGATATTGTTCATATTGACTGCTATAGGTTCCTACAATTATATGTTTACTATTTTTGTTATGTATTGATTTCAGTTGTAGATATTAATGACTTGTGGGGCTTTTATGCTCATTATATAGTTTTTACATGTTTTCATATAAGAGTAAGGAACTAAGGACCATGTGAAGTGAGGTTCTAGACAACATACTTAATTTTTCATAATGCACTTATCAGTTATTCTTTTGTAGTCATCATGTGTAGTAGTAATGGAGCGAAGGACCAATTATTTGTATTCATGATTATTGAACATACATTATTTTCGGCTTCTATCAAGTTGCAAATATTACATAAATGTAGTTATGTTTTCCACCGTTTATATCCTGCAATTTATATGAAAACAGTCGGCTCTGATTGATATTTAAATTAAATGAAAAAGAAACGCAGTTTTTTCGACTTAGATCCTGGGGCATGATACGCCTCACCTCTAAATGTAATTATGTTTTCCACCGTTTATATCCTGGGGCATGACAATGCAAGCATGAGTCATCCGCCACATTACCTTTTTGTGTTGAAGCGAGCTGAGCTTTTGATTGCATAATATAAAACCATAACTCCAACTTATGGAAGTTGCACACAAAGATAATAGTTTCTCATTTTACCCAAAAAAAATTAAAGATGTGGCTATTGGGGTTTAATGCAAGCTATTTCAGTATAAATTTAAACCAATGTTAATGATCATAAATAGTTGAATTATGTTCTTACAAAAAACACCTCCTTGCAAAAGTTAAATTATGATTGAAAAGGATTCCAGGAGCTATTATATAATTGTAGCACAAAGTTTGAAAAACAAAATCATCATAGACAATTTCTGTTTAAAACAAAAGTCACTATACAAATGGAGCAAAATAGGCCACAATTAGTGTGCCAACTTCACCTTCTTGTTCAATCATTTCGAATCATCATAGGAAAAAATAACATGTCTAGAAGCAACGAATTTGTGTAGTAGCATAATTGAACAAAATCATGCATACCGCTCAACACCAGGAAGACCAGGAAGGCCAGGTCGACGTTGACGGGCCCTTTTTCCTTGCAATTCTATTTGACCTTCGTAACTTCTCTTAGCCAAAATATAATTTCCGTCTTCAAAGCTCGAAGCAGGAATGCTAGAGCAGTTGCTATTGCTTATCATCTTTGCATGTTCCAGAAGCTGTGCTGACTTTTTCAGCGCCTATAGAAGCAATGTGAGTATTATAGGAAAAAACTAGGTCAGATTTTATTTATCTTTAAGAATATCCGTTAGCACCACGGAAAAATTAATCTATGAACTGCTAAAGAGTAAATCCCACTAATCTGCTAGTTATAAAATAAGTACTTTAGTACTAAAAGAAACAGTATCTCATTATTTCATAAACTACAGCAGTTCTCAAGCCAACTAATAAAATTTGCAAACATTAACATGAAAATTCGGCTCAAAACGAGGAACCTCATTAGTTCAGCTGATCCAGCGAACTGTTTCCGATTCTTAAACTTCCAAGAATCCATGCTCTGATACTAAGAGAAGAGTCAATGTTGAAGAAATTTTACCGTGGAGTTGAACAGACTGCTAATGTAGTCTGGATCATCAGACTCGAACAGCGCAGCTCCGGCGGAAAACGAGGAGCCGAAGGTCCGAGGGAGAAGATAGGTGATCGGGCAGTCGGAGAAAGGGGCATCGGTGTCCGATTGGCTAAGAGTGGCTGCCATTGACGCCAGTGATGTCATGTCCGAAACCCTAGAGAGAGGAAGAGCGGATGGAATTTAGGCGGTGTAGAAGCGCGCAACTGAGCTTCTTCGGCTAACCTTTTTGAATTTGTTTACAAACGTAAACTGAGAAGGCGGGCCTTTGTAGCCCGGCCCAGAACATGCAAGATTTTATAATTTCTCAAGAATATGAAAAATAAAAAATTACATTCAAGATTAGGAAAAAATCCACATCAGCAGCCACCACACTATGCCATAAATAAAATAATTTATATTATTTTAAAAAAAAATCAGTCCATGCATAGATGGTTCAAATAAAGGTTATATTTTGAATCTAGATAAAAAACAATAAAAAAAAAAATTAGGTCAAAAGGTCAATCCTCTCATCATAAGTTCTCTTCACTAGTTTTACTTATTCCCTCTTAGGCTCCCTCCCTTCTCTTAAATTCTGCATTCAACTCATTTTTTTTAAATAAGTATGAGCCTGCTTAGGACAGTTTTCTTATTGCATTGCCTTTAAAACAGCAACTACAATTTCATTTGGTTACTGTTTTATTATCGCATTCCCATTGCTTTTTAAAAAAGTTGATGATGAAAGTTTTTGTTTGCAACCAGGGTAGTTATGTTACTTTCCTGCGGTAACTTCATATTAACGTTACAGCTATCATAAATAGGCCATATATCATTTATGAATTTACTTAATTATTGCCATTGTTAAATATTATTTAATAGAATTTATTTAGATGCTTAATATGTGTAGATAAAAATTATGCATATGAATTTAGAATTCTCCATGGATCACAACTAACTATACTAAGAATATTTAGTGAAAAAAAAATTGAAAAAGTTGAGAGATGAAAATTTTCTAGAATAAGAAGCTTTGGAATTTGTGTTCAATTACAAAAAAAAAAAAATTGCATAAATTGAGCTAATCCCTTGACCCAGTATTTAGAAATTTTGGGTTGGAGATTAGACATTATAAAATTGGATACATACATTAATATATAGAAAATAAGAGAAAATATAATAATGATGTATTATGGTCGAAAAGATCGACTTGATGCAGTCATCTTTCGAGCTTCTAAGAAGCCATCAGCTTGACGTGCATTAGTAGTCAAGCAACTAAATTTTTTATCAATAGTTTTCCTTAAGAATTTATCCTCCTTAAATTGTTGTTGAGGTTGAATTAATAAATAAAAGTCGCTATGGTCAACTAATAAGCTATACTCATAAACTTATACAAGTTCTTAGATAATGTGTCTGATTCAAGAGAGTTCTATTGCAAATTGATTAGTCACTTTAAACCTAAAATCGAATGAATCAAGTTAACATGACGTGAACTAGCTTTGTTTGTCTTAAACTAAGTCAACTCAACTTGAATCAAGTGTTCTAGATATTTTGGAGTACATTTAGTTTCATGATTCTCTTATAGCTTTGGAGGTTTGTCACAAAAAATAAGATAATATGAAAATAATTTTCATCAATTAATTATAAATTATTATAAATATTTATTTTAATACTAAATATTAGTCAATCTATTTAAAGTTGACTTTTGTTGATGTCCTTTCGTCCATATTAGCCAAAGTTAGCCTATAAATGAGATTGTAGCTTCTTACTCAAATGCTTGCTTTTTTTATTTTTTTACTTCTTTTAATGTCTTTATGATATGTAACTTCATTGTTCCTACTAATAATGGAGGTTCCAAATGACAAGATTAATATCTTAAGGGATTATATATATATAATTATTAATTTATTCAACAACACAAGAAAGAAAGAAATTATAAAAAGAACAATGAAAAGAGAGTAAAATTTGAGGAGATGAAGTATAAAGGGGAGACTGAAGAACTAATTGTTTTTTGAAGTCTCTAGCTAATCATCATTCTTCATTCCCTTCTATTGTATATTTACATGCTGCTTTGCTAGCAATTATTCTCCCTTAAGCTAAAATTGAAACTAGGAAAAAGTTAAATTTTGAAAATAAAATTAAAATTTTAATGTAATAAATTATATCAATTTAATTATACTATGATACTTTTAATATAGTTCTATGAGTGAGCTTTTAGGTGAAACATCCGGTGTTGAACCTCCTACTCACCAAAAACTTTCAAATGAATGAATGGAAATTGGTTTGGTGGTGGTTCTATCAAAGTTTGATATTGCTTAGATGACATAGAGTTTGGTGAAGTTGAAATAATCTAGTGGCCTATTATAGCAACTAAGGCTAAAATCACTCAACCACTTATACACTACCTATGAAAAATGAGTTCTTTAATCAATTGGATGGTGTGGTTGTATTTTTTAAGATTGATTTGAGATTAGTTATCATCAATTGTGAGTAAATGCTGAAAATGTGGCAAAGACAACCTTCAGTATAAGATATGGGCAATATGTGTTTATGGTGATGCATTTCGATGTGATGAATTCACTAACAATATTCATGGATCTAATGAATAGGGTTTTTAGGGAGTATTTGGATATGTGTATTATTTTATTTATTGATGATATTCTAATATATTCAAAGATAGAAGTTGATAATGCAAGATATTTGGAGTTGATTGTAGCGATCTTGAGGCAACACAAGTTATATGTTAATTTCTCTAAATATGAGTATGATTAAAGTTAGTGGCATTTTTTGGGCATATTGTAAGTAAAGAGGGAATTTATGTGAATCCCAAGAAAGTGATGGCTATAGTGGATTGGTTAAAGCTGACATAAGTGATAGAGGTCCATAATTTGTTGGGCATGGCAGGTTTTATAGAAAGTTTGTCAAAAAAAAATTCATAAATCATGATCCCTTTAACAAGATTTACTCAGAACGTCATATCATTTGAATGAACATCATATTTGTGAAGTTAGTGAGTGTTTGATGTCAGTCTTTGTATAAACTATTTAGATAGGAACCAAGGGATTCAAGTATACAATGATGCTTCCTTTAAAGGCGTGGGTTGCAGCCTACAGTAGAATGGGAGGGTCGTTATGTGTGCTTCCAGATAATTAAAAATATCATAAATATCATGCTTATGATATGGATTTGGCGACAATCTTGTTTGCATTAAATATTTATAGGCATTATCTTTATGGTATAAAGTGTAAGATCTATATCAACTAGTACAGTTCGAAGTGCATCTTTACTCAGAAAGAGCTAAATTTAAGACAAAGGAGGTGCTTAGATTAATAAAATATTATAATATGGATACCATCCATTAGCCCGGTAAGGCGACTATGGTGCAGATGCCTCGAGCAGGAAGTTAATTGGAGTTATAACCAACCCAATTATTATTAAACAAACCTTGATTTGGGAGCTAAAAAATGTTGTAATTAGATGTGGTATGTCATCTAAAGTGAATACAATAATTATTTTTTCAATCTTTAACAATCAGTCTCCAGCTATAGTTGGATCATTTGTACCTTTAAATGTTGGGGGTTTAAAGGTTTGGAATAACCTCAAATGTTGATACATCTCACTTCCAATTTAGATATCGGTCCACTGCTTGAAGAAGATTTTTCTATAGATGTCATTTTCTTACTACTTATTATATCATGAAGTTCTTTAGACTTAGATGCCTCATTTTCTCTGCTTCTCTTAGAGGTATTTTTAGTGTGCATTTCTATTTCTACACATGGCCTAGATGATTGACCATTCAGACTTTTTGGCACTTTTGTAGCATATTTATCTAAAATTATACATGTATAGATAATTTATATAATACATGTGATCATTTTAATGAATTAAATCATCTTATGTCTGCATGCTTATTCAACTATATTAGGATGAATGTAAGGCTCAATTCAACTTGCAGCTCTATAAAAATTAGATTCATTTAATCTCAACCAACTTCATTTTTAAATCTAATTATTCTTTCATTACCTTTAATTTAGCTCTGATATCACTTTCTGTCAATTTGGAGTAAATAGATAGAGAGAATTCAAATAGACATATCTCTTACTAACAGCTATCCTAAATTACTTCTATCACATTCAGAATAGTAGAAATAATCTATTTCAATTATTCCAACATAATAAATGTTTTAGTTTAATAATTTATATCTAATTTCATATTTGAAAAAATATTCATGATATATAAAATAAAATACATAGCTTTATTAAACATTTAAATAAAGTTACATAACCAAAAGTCTTACTATAAAACTTCCTACACCCAAAACTTATTTACATAAAATATAGTCACCCTCCTACCTATAGTACCGTTGGCTCCTTCCCTTTTCATGCAATACAACCACTTCTAGAGAGCTAAAAGCTCATTGAAACAAACAATCCTAGTATAAGAAATAAGAAACCATAAATGATATTTGAATCAGTAAAAGAATCATAATTAGCTGTATATATGTTAAATGTATATAATAGTAAAATTTATTGTATGTATTATTTTAACTTTCCACATTCTTCTTGCCTTATTTATTTTCCTATACTTCAGGCAAGTCATATGATGGCTGTAGGCTTTTACACACTTACAACTCTCTCATTCAAGGTTGGATCTTAACTTAAAACTTTTAGAAGAGAGAGTGTGTCAGGTACATTCTGTACGGTCCCTTATGCTTGCCTCATAAGGTCTTTCTCCTTTACTTTTGCAGCCTTAACCTCCATATATGATTTATCTTATTAGTTTTTTCATTAACCTTGTTATTAAGCTTCAGATTTTCTTAACATATGTATGTCACATTATTTTACAACATGTAACAATTTTTTATATAAATTAACTCATTTGAACACGTAATGAACTTAACTGAACCAATAAACTAAAAATATAATTAATATAAAAATAATACTATCACAAGTATATAAAAATACTGCTACAATTATATAAAAATGTTACCATTTTTTATTCTACAGATTGGGTATCTCACATCATTCTCTCGACCAGGTAGGATGATGAATTTGTTCTCCTAAAGAATCCCGTGCTTCTTTTCCTATTATAAACAACCTAAAGGATTTTTTTTTTTCTTTCATAAGTGCATCCTACTTAACTTATTATTAATGAAATTAGCTTATAATACCTACCAAAAGAATGTGAAATTTACCTCAAATAAATTTGTCTGCATTCTAAATGCTTCTTTTTTTTTCTCCCTAACCTCCTCCTTTCTTCACTTCATTTCCTTTCACTTTTTTACCTTATCCAATTCTAAATTTCTTTCAGCAGCCCGCACCAGCTCGCAGCACCAATAATCCCGCAAATTTCTTTCAGCTTTTGCTCGAAGCTTGCTTCAGAGAATCCTAGCTAGGAATAGTGAGTGGGTAAAGGAACACAAATGCCTTAATTACTAATACATCTCCACTATCTCCACTAATGAAATATAATATTATTCCCTTAATTCCACTAAACCTTCCCAGCTTTCCCAACCGTATGATCCAAAATCCATTTAATTAGCCCTTTACATGTATTAATTAGTGGATATGCTACAATAATAAAAATATAATTTAATTAACTATCAATTAAATACTTAAATTTAAACAAACAATCCTAGTATAAGACTTCATCATCTTTCACCTTGCCTTGGTTATAATCCCTAAGGAGAGAGAAGAGATGTTATCATACATGGAAGGCCATGATGTTGAGGAATGACACACCAATGGAAAGGTTCTTGATGGCAATGGAGGTGGGGATAAGATAAGCCTAACAAAGGGACTTAAGTGAGGCGACTAGCATTAACATAGTCTTTATGGCTTTAGAAGCAAAATCATAGGGTCTAAGAAACTTATGATAATGGATAAAGATGTTGGATGTGAAGTTAGTATGAGACTTATAATGAACTTTTCTTTCTTTTTACATAGTATTAGAATATTTATGCCCCTATTTCTTGTAGAGGCTTGACAAAATTTTTTATCTCAAGGGCATCTGTCATAAAAATTGACTTAGGCCCTCATTAGGCTATCCTCATTAAATTTTTTATGCCACAATCTCTACAAAAGAGTGAAGATATAACACTTGATTTGGAAGTGGAGCTCCATCTCTAAATGAAAGCTTGCCATACAATTCTTCTGGAAGGAAACCTTAGCTTTTTCCTCCTTAAATAGCATCAAATATAATTATAAAAGCTATAAAAGCTAGATAATTTCTTGATTTTTGTTAAGACTCAAACATAGATGAAATAAATGATTTAAATTTATTTATACTTTGATCTCTTGTATGATAGACATTACAAACTTAGGATAAATAATTAACAAGTATTTTCTAATAAGATTTACAAATATAAAGAGTTTTTCCTTAAATTAATTATAATTCTTAATTTAATGGTATTTTGCGACTGCCTATAGTACATGGCATTTACTTCCCACAATGATTGCATAGAATGAGATAGCATAAATAATGATTTAATTTTAATTGATTCATGTAGGAACCTCATTATTAAAAAAGTGTAGTTTTTTTAAGTGCATGTTAGGCTACTTTAATCCAAAATTACAACAAAAGTATAACTTTGTGTGCAAAATCTTATATCTATCCTCCTCTCACAAAGGTAAAAAAGTAGGAGGATTGATATAAACATCCTCTTTTCACAAAAAATTACAAACCATTGCAAAATGGACACAAAAATCAATAGTAACTTTGTTGTGTTTTCTTCAAATATGTAACAATATCACCTGGTGGAACTGGTGAAGCAAGCTAAGGTCAGGAGACTCCTCTAGTGAACCTTTTCAAGGCTCTTTGGTAAATGATTGTCTATTATAGTTGATAATATTACTATTATCACCCTCAATGATGACTCCTTTAAGCTCAATCATCCATGGTTTAATGAGTTTTTTTATTAATAGCATAGCCACAAGTTCTACAAATTAAAGTATTATCCCCTATGCTGGCACAACCAAAAATAAAATGAGTATATTTTAAAATCAATATGATTTCTACCAAAATATCATCATTAGAATTTAAGTTAGTCATAACTTTTACATGTTTAGTAACTAAATAGTAAACATTCATCATTATCAATGTTTTCTTAAATGTTTCACAATAATTGTAGGAGTAAACAAATAAGATAAGCCATATAGAAGCAAACATATATTTTTATTCATAATAAAGAGTTCAACTTACAATCATTCTAACTTATTGAAAAGCTGAAAGAAGCAAACAACCAGTTTACAACACGATAACAGGAGATCAAACTTAGCAAGATAGCAACATGAAAAGTGAACTCCAATAAATCTCAACAGTACAACTTGGTAACAACGGACAAGAACTGAAGGACCAAAACTCTAAAAAACTAGCTAGGAGCAGATAGATCAATAATGGTTGGGATCAATTTAATTGTATTCTTCATAAACATACCACGTTGTTCATGCTCTTAGTTGACCCTGCAACAAAAAGATACAAACTCATTAACTTAATTTAGTTCAAAGAAAACAAATCAATAGAGATGAGTAAGGAATAATTGAGAGATTATTTACTGGGAACAGTCAATGGAGGGGCTGAAATTGTAAGGGAGGGTGACGCCACATTTGTCTGGGAGAGTCTCAATACGGTTAAGCTCATCATTGGACAAATTTTCAGCCATTGATTTTTCGCAGTTGCAAGCAGCACGGCGGTCATCTGTCGTCCTCGCTGCATTTACAAGTCCGGTGAGCCCCCCACAGCAGTCGGATGGCACATCCCCACCGGACCTTACATAGTTCAGGCATGGCAGCAAATAGGACTTCATATCCACACAGTTCAGTGCAGTGGCCTCCATTGGCAATCTCACCACCATGGCTACCGCCACTAGTATTGCTATCACTGCAGCAATGGCTTGAGTCATTTATGTTAAATTTAATTCTAGCTAGATGTTGTTTGCCTCTATTTATAGAGCAAATAAAGAGGATGATGTTGTAATTAGAGATGCCAATATATTCTGCCTTTAATTTTCTTTATTTGCATTATTAAACTTGTAATATAATAATTCACCCGTAAGCATCAGCAAAGCTATATGGCTTAAGATATAAAGCAAGAAAAATGGTGTTTTCTGCTAAGGAGGAGTTGATTGGTATTGTAAATAAATTTATCTCTTAAGGTAATCCACATCTTGCAAATTGTTTTTGTTTGTTTTCTCGGTATCTTTTTCACCTCAAGTGGTGGGCATAAACACTTGGAAAAAATGTTATGCTCAATTACTGCTGCAAAGCACATATCTTGAGAGACACGAAAGAAAGATTATAGACTAAGGCTTTGTTTGGGACGGCTTTTTTATTGCTTTTTAAAACGGAGTTGTAGTACAACTTTTTTATTTTTTGTACTAAAACTCCGTTTTCGGAAGCAACAAAAAAGCCGTCCCAAACGAAGCCTAAGTTGATTGGGCTGAGCAGAAAGGGAGGTGACTTGTTCTTTTTCTTTTTTTTTTTTTGGGAAATTGGTGACTTGTTCTAGCTGGTGTGATATAGACAGAATCAACGAGGACTAAATCAGAGAGGGACAACAATAAATACAGAAAGAACCGCTCCTTTTGAAACTTTTACTTTTTCAAACATTGTAACACAGGATGATACTTTACACAACTCTCCTTGGCCTATTGGTTGAGAGCTAAGGCTTCCAACTAAGAGGTCTAAGGTTCGAGTCTCTGTGTATGCGTTGTGTGTGTGAGTTTGCCTTAAATGGCCTAAATGTCCCAAAAAAAAAAAAAAAAAACAGGATGATACTTTTTAATTTTTATATTAAAAAGTTGTTTTAAAAGCAAATACTGTTGCTACAAGGTAAGAGCAAGAAAGAAAGGTAAAGCAGAATAAGCCTATGAATCTTTAATTTCTGTTAGAAAAAAGTGAGCATAGTATACGTAAAAGACAACAAAATATTAAAAAGAATAATTCCTATTAAACAAATTTTGTTAAGGGAATACCATCTCCATTGTCTTCATAATGAAATCAACCTCTTATCACATGAGGATTCAGTAGGGGAAGACCTTCTAAGTTTTTATTGAACTGAACCTAGTTAGCAAGAACTCAAGCAGAATATCATATTCAATAAGTAGAGGCTTAGATAATTGTATATTTTAAGTTCTATGTTATATTTGTTTCATGAATAATGTATAGAGTGATTTAGGCTTCATTTGTAATAGCTTTCTTACAACTTCTTAAATCAGCTTTCTAGTACAAAAGTTTTAATTTTTGTACTAAAAAGCTGTTTTAAGAAGCAATAAGAAAGCCGTCCCAAACGAAGTCTTAATCTTTCTTATGATGTGGATATGGAAAATTGAACTTTGAGCAGAGATGCTATCAATTGTTTTAAGAAAATAATTTGATGATTCTAATAGATTATTTGTTGGAAATTCGATACAGAAGTTTCTAGTAAGTAATTCATAGAAAAATAATTTATTGATTCTAATAGATTTTTGGTTGGAAACTCGATACATAAGTTTCTAGTAAGTAATTCATAGAAAATTTTGCTAGAAATTTTTGGTAAATTATCCATTGAAAATTCCTTATCAAAAAGTTTTTATGGATTGTCCCATCAAACCATATTGATAGCTTTTTTTGGGGCATCCTAACTATAGTCATGACCTTAATCTCTAGGGAGGTAATCTGTCAGACGATTGGCAAAAAAGGCCTTGATGAATTTTTAGACATTAAAATGAATTTATGGTGGGAGTTAACTTGATGGATGAAATTTAGTTAGAAAACCAGCAAAAAAATACCAATTTTCTCATACTGTCCGACTTGTGGTTGATATAAATATCATAAAGATGGGGTATGAAATGCCTAAATCACATCAAGCATTACAGGAAAATCATACGTTACCGATAGATTTTTCATGTGGTTTCCCGCGAATTTTTTTACGCCGCAAATATTTTCCTACGGCTTTCCGCCAGATTTAAGTTGTGTTTCTAGTGGTGGCCGGAGCGCCAGCTTATGTAGAATTGCTGCCAGAACTTACCAGCTATTTGACTACCGGTAATTTTTGGTGGTTTAACCGTCGATAAATTCCAATGCATGAACCGCCAGAAATTTCTAGTGGTATTTCCGGTGATAATAACCGCCTAAAGACTGCCAGTAATTTCTAGTGGTTTACCTATTAATTACAGCTGCTTAAGATATCGTTCGATATTGGCGTTTCCGATGGCTAAGCCACCGGTAAGCCTCCGAAAACCTGTAGGAATTTTAAAAAAATGACAACCTCCCCTCTGTTCACAAGCATTTCCACAATTTGTATATGCAGTTGCTGAATAAAATGCACAAAATAAATTGTATCAACACAATATTCACAATCATCACATACTAAAACATTTGTAAACATAAAATAAACGAAATAAACAAAATTTCAAACATAATAAAACATAAATATCAATATAAAAACCTTTAAAATATAAAATTCAACTACAAGAAACAGTTCACAAAAATGTTCTCAAATAAAACCTTGTTCTTCCAACTCCAACATCAAATTCAGTATTTTCTAATCATCTTATGAGTCCTCGCCGCCCTATGATTCATACACATGCTACTGCTCTTTTTATTCTAATTTTTAGCTCGATATGATCACATCTCTTCCAGTATCTCAACCTAAATCTGTCTCGTCTCCTCTATCTTTATTTTCATAGCAGCAACCCCTTGTCTGAAGTTTTCTTCAACTCTATTGGTATCATTAAATGCTGAGGTAGATGTACTGCTCTCAATGACATATTCTTGTCAGCCGAATATTTTTCCGCCGCAAATAGAGAGCATATTTACAATAATGTATATATATTTTTGAAACTAATTGAAATAATCTTTTACTAGTCGTCATCTATGCTCAATATTAGGCCCTGAGCCACCCATATGAAGAAAACTCCCTAAAATCCCTATAATCATATGCTCTATTTTGCTTATTCTGCTCTCTCAATTTGGTGAACTTAGGGCTCGCTCAAGCTCTTATCAAATCATCCCACACTCCCTCGCCAATCTATAATAGACACTGCTCATACTTTCTAATATCTATGAATATTTCCCTAAGATGAGTAGAACCTCTTTTCTCATAATTGGTTATGATATTTGAATCATGCTCAGGCAATCACTTAAAATCTTTCTATAAAATACAAGCATAATATTAATATAAATGTAATAAAAAATGCTAAGTAATATTAAATAAATATACAGGAAATTCTCTGAACCACATATCCCTAACTTCTTTTGGGATTTTCTTCCATGATAAGTGTAGAACATCATATTTGCTTCATATTTTGTCAAAAATCTTGTGGGTGGTCTGCCTTGTGAAATTAAAGCTGTACGTAAACATTTTTCTCAATTATATAACATATTATATTATAATAATTTTACCAAATAAGTTAAACTTACATTTCTCCCAGCCCCAACCTCTACTTATGTTGATGGTCCACCTCGTTCTAGTTGCACACGAGGTGGGTAATAATAGGGGTGATGGTAAGGTGGATAAGGGTAGGTTGATGGAACTATTATGTTGGTAGTGGGTACTACGGATAGAAGAGAGCTGAGTGTCTCTGATCTGGTGAGAAAAATTGAGGACTAGTAGATGTTGGAGTTGAGAAGTACCCAACATCGAGTGGTACTCCAACCACTAATGGATTTGTCTGTCCCTATACCATCTTAGTGGGGGACTGATGTTGACTCCCCAGAAGTGGTGATGACATTCCTATTATTGGTGCAACTATCTGCCTATGTCCTTGACCACCCTGTCTAGATACAATTGGTCAAGCGTTTAACTTCTTCCTACGACCAAACATTGATGTAATGGATCTACATGGAGGTTTGTCACCTGAAGTCATCTATAATAAAAATAAGTAATAAGTTAACATAAAATTAATTATATTAACACTATAAGTGTAACAAAAATAGAAATAAAAATAAGCAATTAGTTCTAACAGATATGCTAATTTTCATAAATAGACAACAATAACAAATTGAAAGCATTTAAATAAGGAGATTGAAACATTAATGAAATAAATGAACACATTCTTTCAGTATATTTTTTATAAATTTGTATGCATAAATCGCAGGAAATTTCTAGTGGTATTTCCGGCGGTAATGACCGCCTAAAGATTGCAAGTAATTTTTGGTGGTTTGCCTATTAATCCCAGCTGCTTAAGATATTGTTCGATATTGACATTTCTGACGGCTAAGCCACCGGTAAGCCTCCGAAAACCTATATGAATTTTAAAAAAATTGACAACCTCCCCCTTCCCACAAACATTTCCACATTTTGTATTTGCAACTGCTGAATAAAATGCCCAAAATAAATTGTATCAACACAATATTCAGAATCATCACATACTAAAACATTTGTAAACATAAAATAAACAGCATAAACAAACTTTCAAACATAATAAAACATAAATATCAATATAAAAAACCTTTAAAATATAAAATTTAATTACAAGAAATAGTTCACATCAATGTTCTCAAATAAAAACTTGTTCTTCAAACTCCAACATCAACTTCAGTATTTTCTAATCAACTTATGTGTCATCGCTTCCCTATGATTTATACACATGCTACTGCTCTTTTTCTTCTAATTTTCAGCTCGATATGATCACATCTCTTCCTGTATCTCAACCTAAATATGTCTCATCTCCTCTATCTTTACTTTCAGAGCAGCAACCCTCTATCTGAAGTTTTCTTCAACTCTATTGGTATCATTAAATGCTGAGGTGGATGTACTGCTCTCAATGGCATATTCTTGCAAACCTAAGCCATAACCCCCCCCCCCCCACCACACACACACTTCTATCTCTCCCCAATAAATTCTAACCATGTATGACACTTAGAGTACTGGGTCAATCATGAAGATGATCCCTCACATGAAGACGGCAGACCCTCCCAAAGTTCTATAAAATTATCCTACGAGAATAAATCCATAAAAATAAATTTCTATTTAATTTTGATTAGTACTCAAAAAATGATATTCATGTGAGCTTTTCTCACCTTCTGATCAACCCACTGATGATCAACTTGATGTTGATTTATTCTTGAGTATAGCTCTAATGATATCTAATCCCGATCAAGATACTCTTTCTGTAAATAGAGAGCATAGTTAAAATAATGTATATATATTTGTTAAACTAATTGAAATAATCATTTACTAGTTGTCATCTATGCTCAATATTAGGCCTTAAGCCACCCATATGAAGAAAGATCCCTAAAATCCCTATAATCAGATGCCCTATTTTGCTTATTCTGCTCCCTTAATTTGGTGAACTCAGAGCTCGCTCAAGCTCTTATCAAATCAGCCCACACTCCTCGCCAATCTATAATGGACACTGCTCATACTTTCTAATGTCTATGAATATGTCCCTAAGATGAGTAGAACCTCTTTTCTCATAATTGGTTATGATATTTGAATCATGCTCAGGCAATCACTTAAAATCTTTCTATAAAATACAAGCATAATATTAATACAAATTTAATCATAAATGTTAAGTAATGTTAAATAAATATACATGAAATTCTCTGAACCACATATCCCTAACTTCTTTTGAGATTTTCTTCCATGATAAGTATATAACATCATATATGCTTCATATTTTGTCAAAAATCTTGTGGGAGGTCAGACTTGTGAGATTAAAGCTGTAGGTAAATATTTTCTCAATTATATATCATATTATATTATAATAATTTTACCAAATAAACTAAACTTATGTTTCTCCCAGCCTTAACCTCTACTTGTGTTGATGGTCCACCCCGTTCTAGTTGCACACGAGGTGTGTAATAATAAGGGTGATAGTAAGGTGGATAGGAGTTGGTTGTTGGAACTATTGGTGATTTTGGTAGGGGGTACTATGGATAGAAGAGAGCTGAGTGTCTCTGATCTGGTGAGAAATATTGAGGACTAGTAGACGTAGAAGTTGAGAAGTACCCAACATGGAGTGGTACTCCAACCACTAGTGGATTTGTCTGTCCCTATACCATCTTAGTGGGGGATTGATGCTGACTCCCCGGTAGTGGTGATGACATTCCTATTATTGGTGGAACTATCTGCCTATGTCCTTGACCACCCTTTCTAGATACAATTGGTCAAGCGTTTAATTTCTTCCTACGCCCAAACATTGATGTAATGGATCTACATGGAGGTTTGTCACATGAAGTCATCTATAAAAAAAATAAGTAATAATTTAACATTAAATGAAATTATATTAACACTATAAGTGTAACAAAAATAGAAATAAAAATAAATAATTAGTTATAACAGATATGCTAATTTGCATAAATAGAAAGCAATAACAAATTGAAAGCATTCAAAAAAAAAGAGATTGAAACATTAATGAAATAAATGAATACATTCTTTCGGTATATATATATTTTTTATTACATTTTTATTCATAAATCGCCGAAAATTTCTAGTGGTATTTCCGGCGGTAATAACCGTCTAAAGATTGCCAATAATTTCTGGTGGTTTACCTATTAATTCCAACTGCTTAAGATATCGTTCGATATTGACGTTTCCGACGGCTAAGCCACCGATAAGCCTTCGAAAACCTGTAGGAATTTTAAAAAATTTGACAACCTCTCCTCTGTCCACAAACATTTCCACATTTTGTATATGCAATTGCTGAATAAAATGCACAAAATAAATTGTATCAACACAATATTCACAATCATCACATACTAAAACATTTGTAAACATAAAATAAACGGAATAAACAAACTTTCAAACATAATAAAACATAAATATCAATATTAAATACCTTTAAAATATAAAATTCAACTACAAAAAATAGTTCACATCAATGTTCTCAAATAAAAACTTGTTCTTCAAACTCCAACATCAAATTCAGCATTTTCTAATCATCTTCTATGTCCTCGCTGCCCTATGATTCATACACATGCTGTCACGACCCGACCCGATCCGGGACGGATCCCGCTCGCACCGGGTCGCGACACGGAACGAAACGACTAACTTACTGACCAGGATCTGGTTATGGAATTTGGTTCGGAACTGAATCTTCCAAATAATTTAACTCAAACAGACACACAGACACAGAGCTACTATGAATCATCAAACACAGCGGAACAAATCATCTATATTTTTCTTTTCCTCAAAACAATCTTTTGATATTACACATGCTACGGCTCTTTTTCTTTTAATTTTCTGCTCAATATGATCACATCTCTGCCTATATCTCAACCTAAATCTGTTTCATCTCCTCTATCTTTATTTTTAGAGCATCAACCCTCTGGCTGAAGTTTTCTTCAACTCTATTGGCATTATAAAATGCCGAGGTGGATGTACTGCTCTCAATGGCATATCCTTGCAAACCTAAGCCATAATCCACCCCCCCCCCACTTCTATCTTCCCCCAACAAATTCTAACCATGTATGGCACTTAGAGTACTGGGTCAATCCTGAAGATGATCCATCACCAGAAGACGTCAGACCCTCCCAAAGTTCTATTAAATTATCCTACGAGAATAAATCCATAAAAATAAATTTCTATTTAATTTTGATTAGTACTCAAAAAATGATATTCACGTGAGCTTTTCTCACCTTCTCATCAACCTACTGATGATCAGTTTGATGTTGATTTGTTCTTGCTTATGGGTCTAATGATATCTAATCCCGACTAAGATACTCTTTCTGTAAATAGAGAGCATATTTACAATAATGTACATATATTTTTGAAACTAATTGAAATAATCTTTTACTAGTCGTCATCTATGCTCAATATTAGGCCCTGAGCCACCCATATGAAGAAAACTCCCTAAAATTCCTATAATCAGATGCTCTATTTTGCTTATTCTGCTCTCTCAAATTGGCAAATTTAAGGCTCGCTCAAGCTCTTATCAAATCATCCCACACTCCCTCGCCAATCTATAATAGACACTGCTCATACTTTCTAATATCTATGAATATTTCCTTAAGATGAGTAGAACCTCTTTTCTCATAATTGGTTATGAAATTTGAATCATGCTCAAGCAATCACTTAAAATCTTTCTATAAAATACAAGCATAATATTAATACAAATGAAATTAGAAATGCTAAGTAATGTTAAATAAATATACAAGAAATTCTCTGAATGACATATCCCTAAATTCCTTTGGGATTTGCTTCCATGATAAGTATAGAACATCATATTTGCTTCATATTTTGTCAAAAATCTTATGGATAGTGCCTTGTGAGATTAAAGCTGTAGGTAAACATTTTTCTCAATTACATAACATATTATATTATAATAATTTTACCAAATAAACTAAACTTACATTTCTCCTAGCCCCAACCTCTACTTGTGTGCATGGTCCACCCCGTTCTGGTTGCACACGAGGTGGGTAATAATAGGGGTGATGGTAAGGTGGATAGGGGTAGGTTGATGGAACTATTGGTGATGTTGGTAGGGGGTACTACGGATAGAAGAGAGCTGAATGTCTCTGATCTGGTGAGAAAATTTGAGGACTAGTAGACGTAGGAGTTGAGAAGTACCCAACATGGAGTGGTACTCCAACCACTAGTGGATTTGTCTGTCCCTATACCATCTTAGTGGGGGACTGATGCTGACTCCCCAATAGTGGTGATGACATTCCTATTAATGGTGGAACTATCTGCCTATGACCTTGACCACCCTGTCTAGATACAATTGGTCAAGCGTTTAACTTCTTCCTACGACCAAACATTGATGTAAGGAGGTTTCTCACCTGAAGTCATCTATAATAAAAATAAGTAATAAGTTAACATTAAATGAAATTATATTAACACTATAATTGTAACAAAAATAGAAATAAAAATAAGCAATTAGTTCTAATAGATATGCTAATTTGCATAAATAGAAAGCAATAACAAATTGAAAGGATTCAAATAAAGAGATTGAAACATTAATGGAATAAATGAACACATTCTTTAAGTATATTTTTTTATACAATTATTGTTTCCTACAAGGGAAAAGAAAAATAAAATAAAATAACATATGAGATATTTTCTGAATTCTAACTTAAATGTGTGCTAATACTCTTCTCAACTTTATTGGAATTTGATTCAGAGGATTTGTTATTTGTCACCTAGATATTAAAACTCTCATGATTCTTGAATCTTTGCTTAATACATTTGGAATAATCAAGCTTTTCCACAAAATATTTCATTAAGGTTGTTAATTTGAGTTTACAGATCAGGTTAGGTGTGATGTAGACTTGAAATGAACACAACAACTGAACACAAACTAAGCTTTATCAGTTGAATCCAACTGAATCTTTTTTTATGTGACTTCAAGAGATTTATACGTCTTCTCTCCTATTTAGCATTGTTTTCCCTCAAATATTAAATTTCCACTTCAAGTAGAGAACTTATTGATTGAGATACTTCCATGTTCTTTGCAAGTATGTTCAATTAGTACAACTACTATTCTCAGAGGTGCTTCTGTGAGACTTTCTTAGGTAAACTCTAATTTATTTTATTCTTTTGCTCTATTATCAAAGCATGATTAGAAGGGAAAATAATACAAATTTCTTTAAAATCTTTAATATGGAACATAAATTTTAAAAAACAACACGCTTCAAGAAATCTTTTTTTTCTTTATGTAAATTAGTAGTGAGATAATATTAGAAAATAAACTAACCATTATTTGACTAGAAATGACTACAAAATTAAAGATATCATGAATTCATTTAAATTCTTGCTAAACATTCATTTGATTATAACTTTGGTTGCAACAATATTAACTACATTGAAATAAATTTGGTCACAAAGCTACAAAAACTATTCTAATTATGAAATGCATTCAGTGCTCTCTGAAGGTATATTCACTTTCTTCCTCATTCTCTATCATACTTAAATGAAGGTAGTTGACATGAGACTTGAATGAAAGTCTCAACTCCCTCAATAAATTCATCTGTCTATCCTTTTCATCATGGTAACAATCTGTTATACATCCAATATCTCTCTTCTTAGATAGTCATATGGATGTTGAATTAATAATCCTAAAATTAAAAAATATATTAAATCCAGTATTATAAAACTAGTTAATTTTCTCTTACTAATTCATAGAGCTTTGGTTTTAGCTATTGATAAAATCGATTCATTTTCTTATGATTCCATTTTCATTGATAACTCCTTTACTAGCTATTTTTTAATTTATTTTATTACTTGACCAACATGTGAAATGATTCCAAAATTTCACCTACCTTCTTAAAATTTGTAATGAAAACAAAGGCCCTCAAACTTGCAAAGGTGATAGATAATAACCTCCCGAGTCCTATAACTCTATTATATTTTTGAAATGAGGCATGATTGTAATGCATTCAATAATATTTTATCATTCATCATATCCTAATAAAATTTTCATGATTGAAGGCATGCAATCATAACTTGAGATGAAAGGATTTCATGTATAGTAACACAATAACATTTGAACAAATATGTTTGGATCTTGAATACTATAGAGTAACATATAAACTTTAAATATACAAATTATTATGTTTAAATGCAAGGTGATGCATAACACCCACAATCAACATGCCACTTCAAATTGTGTATGATATTAATCTTAATATAAGCATACAATTAGGACCGAATTGATTGAATATCCTCCGACGCCAATCAAAGAATTTAACCATTTGGATCAACCAATTTAAGAATTTATTTAAATAAAAAAACTTCATCATAGGTTAGAGCATCAACCTTCGCCTTTTTTATAGGTTCTTGATCATGAAATCTATGATTATCTCTCCTATGTATATAGTGATGCCTAGGGTATTCTAAAATTTCTCATATAACTACGTACTCAAATTATATAGGTGGTGGGGTTGCAGTTGGGTATTGACCTCTAGGGCTATTTGCATGGACTTATGTGACTAGGTTAGTGATCATTTCTTGCATCTTAACAAATCTTTACTCATTTTTTTAAGGCCATCTCCTCTAGTCTCCTAGTTAAGTTCTCCAACTGATCTGGGCTAATAGATTTTTTTGGCATTATGATAAATATGAAGATGCAATTTTGATGTTCAGTGTCACAGAATAATATGGATGCTCACTAATTTAGATGCTAAGCAATTGATGCAAATGTTTTTAAAATAAAAGAGCACACCATTAAAAAATAATTTGTAATTAAAATAAGTAACACTATGTATACTTTAATACAAATTACAATAAAACCCTAAGTTGTCCAAGTAGCATTATAAGATATAGATGCACCTTGGGTGTTTAGGCTTTTTAAGTTAACACATCTTTGAGGGCTTAATGATATGTTATTAAGATAATAGGCTAGGCATGTAAAGTGGAGTTACTAGTTGGTACAACTAGACAAGCACATAGGATTGCCTACAACATGCCATTTATCCAAGTCAATCTTATAGAAAACTTATAGTTTATGGTAATATTTTTTATAGCTTTGATATCCTCACACATCCAATATTTTTAAAAATAAAAAATGCATAAATTTTAAAAAAATGTAGAAAGGAAGGATAGGAGATCATCTACGGCGGCTAGGGAGATGAGACGGATTACCGGCATTTGCAATGGTAGAAGGACATTAGGAGGCGATGATAGGGGTCTCAAATTTCTCTGGGATGGAGATACATAAAATGAAGAAGAAAGAGCGGGTTAGCAAAATAGGGCTCCTACCGGCAATTTTTTTCGGTGGCCAAAGTCATCGGGAAAATATACATAAAATCGGCAGTCAATCCACCAGAAATTGTGTCGAACATAAGTAAAATTGATGAAATCTCCTATAGCTATTCGACTGATAAAATTTTTGATGACTATGGGACCGCCGTAAATTCTGGCGATTATACCAATGGTATAAATGTCGTTAAATACTGGAGGATTAGCCGCTAGCTTTATCGTCGAAATTTCCGGCGGCTATGAATTTCTAGCGGTCTCATAGCCCTTGGATATTCTGTTGGTATTTCATGATATTCCTGTAGTGAAGTTTATCATCTAAGTTCGATTCTAAAATGATGCAAATAATGAATAAGAGTATTTTCAAAATTGATGGATATATCATCACATGATGGGGTTCTAAAGTCTTATTCCCACTACAGGAAAACAGCTCATTTCCGACAGATTTTCCGGCGGAAATAAATTCGTCGCAAATTCCGGCGGATTTTCCGGCGGCATTCCGACGGATTTTTTCACCGAATTTCCGACATAATTTTTGATTGATTTTCCGACGGATTTTTTTCAAAGTCATTTCCGGCGGATTTCCGAATCCCGTTGAGCACATGGGCTTGTCTGCGGGCAAGCAGGCGGGTCTGGGCTGATTGGATCGGCTTGCAGTCAGTCTGGTGGCGGGCTGGGGCCTGTGGTGGAGCGCGAATTAAGGAGGCAGCTGCTGCTGTTGTGCAATTGAATTTTTTCTTTTTGCATAAATTTTCTGGCATATAAAAATTTCGACAGAAATATTTTTCCAGCGGAAATTTCGTCAGAAATGCGCCAGAAATATTTCCGACGCATTATTTTGCGCCGGAAGTCCTTTTACGACGCGCTTGAAACCGGCGCAAAAATTTTCGCCGGAAATGCTATTTTTTGACGGATTTTGGCCATTTTTTCGACGAAAATGTCCGCCGGAAAATGACGTTTTTACTGTAGTGTCCCCTTCATCTGCCTCTTTGTACAATCCTTCCTCTTCACTCTTCATGAGGTTATTACACTTCTTATGATATTTTCATGCATGTGATTTCTTGACTCTTCTTTGTTCTCACTTATAGGCACTTGATGAGAGAATATATTTAATTATGTTGGAAAATACTGTTATGCATTTTAATAGATTCTAATTTTATGTATTGAGAATTGTTGTACATTATCTTGAATGTAGTAATCAACACCATTGTGATGAAATTTAGGCTTAGTTTGGGACGACTTTCTTACTTCTTCTAATTAAAGCATCTTTGTAGTATAAAAAAAATTATACTAGAAAGCTACTTTAAGAAGCAATAAGAAAGTTGTCCCAAATGAAGCTGTAATGTGTTTGAATAAAGTAGAGTATGATTCTATAATTATGAAACCAGGGTCAACCAAGGAGGTATTAAAAGACATGTAAGAGTTTATGAAGTGAAACATGGTCTCAAACTTTAAGTGGTAAAGTGAAGTAACTCAAGACCTCCTCACCTTTCTCATTAACAACCCATAACATAAGCATGTCAGAACTTAACTTTTATTTGCTTGCAATAGCACATATGAGGGTCTTCAAGTTTGTAATGTTGGTCTAAGCTCCAAGGTCTATAAATATCTCGTTGAACTAAATATTACAACATAGTCAAGGTCTGCATCTTCTTTCCTACATAACTAACAATGTGCAGTAAGGGTTGGGATTTCAATAATATTTGTTGGTTCCCCTTTAATCTTTTACTAGTTATATTAATTAACATAGATTATCATGTTTGGCTCTCCTTTATGCATGAATTCGCAGACATTATTTTTATTTTTATTTGTTGTTTTTTTCCATTGATTTAAACCTCAAGCTTGTCACTTTAATTATAATGTCATTAGAAGTATTCTTCATAACTATGCATGCACAAATAAAAAAAAAGTCATGAAGTAAATGGAATTCTCCATTTTGTCAATCACCATACTTTACAAAAATATACTTCTTAATGACTCAAGGTAATTTCTTACCTAAATAACTTGGTATAAATCCTTATAGTGTAGTCATATATTTATCTTAAATAATATAATCTAATCCAAATAATTAAATCATCATTTTTATGATTGATGAGATAAAATTAACCTTTGAGTAGTCCTTTAAAATATGAACACATCTTTCTATATATTTATCATTTCTTAGACTCTAAGTTTCACCAAGTGAGAGCATGTGAATATATTTAAAATTTGTATATGGTTATATTTATTAAAAGTGAACAAAAGTCTAATGCTTTTTAAACACTTATTTACCTTCTAAGCATATATAATATTATCTTAATAAGATATTAGCAACTTGACTTCTATCTTGATGGGAGTTGGTTTAAATAGTTAATTATTATAATAATCATCATTTCTAGAAAGTATATCGTATGTACCATCATCATACTACTTAATAAAAACTAAGAGATTGCTATAATTAGCAGTAATAATATTTTTTAATTTTTTGAGAGTTTATATTATTAAGATGATCATCTGCACAATAGGTTAAGGGCCTTAAGGCACTAAACTATTTAATTTCATATACTTGCAAGCATTTTCAAACTTCATGATTATGATATGGTAGTTTATTCATGTGTAGCTATCAACCCTTTAGCCTTAATAAAGATTTGGGAAGTTGAAATTGTTTTAATCATTATAAAAAAGAAATTTTCACTTCCTCTAGGTTGGATCTATGCTTATTCGTATCCAACAAGAGTGAATAGTTTCTTAATTTTTAGATGAGTAGAAGTGCAAGCAAAGGGTATGAGCTTGACATAAATGTAGAGTTTAATAACAAAAAAAGGGAATGTAGTTCTAAAATAAATCTCTATTGAAAATTAAAGTTGAATTTCAAACACATAGCTCTCATTATGATCATAATTCCTCCTAATTAGTGAAGGATAATACATAAAAAAAATCTATTCTCCATTATGTAATTTCAAACACAGCTCTCATTATGATAATAATTCCTCCTAATTAGTGAAGGATAAAACATAGAAAAATCTATCCTCTATTTTGTCATTATCAAAAATGTCAATTTTTCAGAGCATTTGATGGAAAATATAGAGTTGTTTCCCTAGTGGTTTAAACCATTTTTTAAGCAGTGGTTTAAGGATTCATTTGGTATGGTTGCAATTTTTTATAAAAGTGATTTTAAAGTTGCTATTGAGAAAGTAACTTTTTTAAAAGTTGTTATAGAAAATAACTTCCTAGCACAAATATTTTTTGAAAATAGTGAGAAGCAAACTATATAGAAATTGTGGTTCTGGTTTTAAAAAACAAAATAGTAAAAAACCATCTCAAACAAGCCTAAATCACACCTATAACCACTTATATACAGACCCTAATCTATTGATTCATTATACTGGCTATCGTAAAATCGCTAGGCTTCTACTATAATGGATTTACCACCTTTTTGAGTTCCTATTCAAAGCAACTTTTATTGGCATCTTTTCGTGCTGCTTCACAAGTCTATCTCGATCGCTTTTTTTTATAATATATACAAATTTGATTCCTATTGTGTTGATGTGTGAATGTGGGAAATCTTGGTGGAGTGTTTGAATATTGTGTTGATGTGGGAAATCATGGTGGACTAACTATTTCTAATTATTCATTGAATAGATTAAGAAATTTATGTTTATTTCTTGTACTGAACACACTCTAAAGCATGTTAACATGATTAAAAAGTTCTTGAGAATTACATGCATTTTATAGGTGTGGAGAAAAAGTATGTGCCAGTAGCAATTATTTATGGAGCACACGATACTATTGAGAGACATAATAAAATAAGAAAGGATACTGAGAAGAAGATTTTGAAATATTTTTTGTACCTTATTATATTAATTTTTTTAACAACCTTATAAATTGAAATCCTTTGAGAACTCTCCATAACATAAGTTCTCATTATTGTCGATCTTGGATATAGATATGAAGCCATATCTATCACTCCAAATCTTCTAATTGTCGTCCACAACAAGTACTAGATATCTCAGACCAACCCCTATTGGAAACTTTCCAATCTCAAATCTCCTAGCAACAATGCCCCACTCCGATCATTTTGCCAAACTCAAATATGTTGTCCTAAGCCTCCCAACATAATATCCGCTCATCGACTTCTACCGCCCGACAACATTATCTTAACTAAAGATAATGTTGAACCCTTGTTGGAAAACACTCAAACCAAACCTTATTTAAAAGCTTTCCAATCTCAAATCTCCTATCAATGATGCCCATGTCGAACCCCTCATTGATTGCCTTATTTTTACAAAGAAACATAAGTAATTCCATCATGAACTCATGCAAATCCACGTTGATGCTTATTACCCTTCGAGACCACTTCGATCATTTTGCCAAATCAAACACGTTGTCCTAAGCCTCCCAACATAATATAAATAATGAATACATCCACAAGCATACAAAATACAATAATATAAATATAATTTATTTTTAAATTAAAATGATATTAAATACTTTTAATTTATGATTATTGATCACAAATTTGTTCTAAGGGACTCACTAGGCAAATGGAGAGATCTTAGGCGTTCATTGCATTGTTGAGTTAATGAATTAGTAGTATGAGGTAATAATGATTATTGAATTGTGTGTGAACTAAAATAATTTCTTAATTATTGTCAATGGATTAAAGCTACCTCTTATTTTTGAAATGTATAAGAGTTGAATATTCAAATCAAGATAGATCCTTAAATATAACAAAGTAGCTGAAATTTTTTTATAATTTGCTAATCACAGGAAGAGTCGATCAATAAAAGTATTATGCCTCTGTAAATCAAGCATCAATAGAGACTTTCATTCAATGAATGATGTCAAGGATCATATTATATTTAATAGATTCTTTACTAGATACATTATTTAGAATTGACATGGGGATGATCATCATGTTGTCATTAGAGCTACAGGAAATGAAGTAGTTCATAGTTCTTCTGATTTTAAATCTCAAATTGTTCAAATTGAGAAACATGATATAGATGATATTGAAGGATTGTTAAGAAATACAATTGCTTCAATCAATAAAATGATTAACTTAGTAAATTAGCAGCAAAATCTTACTCAAAATTTAATTAATAATGGTGAAAAACTCGGAAAGTTATTATAAGGTGTGGGAGCATAATTATATCTTGGTTGTAAGGTGTTTTCGAAGCTATCATTCATATTGCACCTATTTTTTTTGGAATATCTAAATTCTTGGACTAAATTATCTTTTAATATGTTGTAATAGTTATTGATCGAAGCATTTCCCAAGGGGACTTCATCTCCTAGAACTACATACGAGATTAAAAAATTCATGAAGTCTGTCAATCTTGGTTATATGAAGATACAAATATGCCTTAATGATTGTGCCTTATATTGAGAAGATAAGTCTGATCAAAATGTATGTGAAGCCTTTGAAGCATCAAGAAGAGTTTTTAATCAAAAGAGTAATTTTACACAAGTAAAGAATGCTCAAATGAAATTCACTAATAAAATTGTTCGATATATCTCTTTGATTGCTTCACCATAGAGATTATTGATAACCAAAACATATGTGACCTTTTATCTTATAAATGTTTGGTGTGATGTTTAATTTGTGCAACTTTGAAGGATTGCAAAATTTGTGAGTCTTCAATTACTTGAAATAAAAACATTGTGTAAACTACCAAGCTATCTTCAACTGTTTATTTGCAACATTCTACTTTTAGATTTTGATTTGCTTATCTCATAACATCTTTAATTAGTTGATTAAAAATTCAAATAACAGAATTTTATACTTATCAATTGCTTTATTCGCTTATAATATTATTCTCTCATTAATTAATTGTCTTGTTTTGGATACAAGATTCATATGCTCGTAATATTCGCTCCATTTATTTTTTTAATTATGTTCTTATTGATTATTTTAAAATCATAATAAAATGCATTTGTTGCATATGCCATTAAACTAATTATTGAGAAATAACTTAGGATAAAATAAATCAAGGAGAAAGCACAACCAAATAGTTTTGCAAGTTTGAAAATTTTCAATTTGATTACAAAATTCAATTAATTCCAACACCATATCACGGTTTTGAATTTATGTCACAGTACATAAAAGCAACGATTTTAATCACTACCATACTATAGAAGAATTGCAACTGTTTTAACTACTGCAATTCTATAATAACTCATTAAGGCAATGATACATAGCTCATTTTGATTTGTTGGTTGGGAGCTTAGGCTAACAACAAAGAGGTCTCGGGCTCGAGTCTTGTGTATACGTTGTGTGCGTGAGTTTGCCTTAATTGGCCTAAAATGTCCCAAATTAAGGCAACGATTTTAACTACTAAAATATTCTAGAAATACAACGATAAATCACTACTAAAGCCTGAATCAATTACAAAAGTTTTCAAACTGCTGTGAAATCCCTTTCCAGCAAATCAAACATAGCGGATTTGCAGCCGTTATTAAATCACTACAATAAATTTTATTACATTTTAAATTGCCACTATAGCTGAAAAAAAAAGCACTGCTAAAATTAATGTTTTATCAAAAGTATCGAAACAAAACAATTCATGATATATAAGCAAGCATATATTTCAACTCATAATTGAAGATCAACTTACATTCATCAAATACCAAAAGCAAACATAAAGAGTAGGTAATTTACTACATACACATGATATTATCTTAGAGCTAGACAAGCAGTGAGATTTAGGTAACAAGGAAAGTAACTCAATCCAACAGTATAAATGGGCCATAATAATTGACAAGGACTGAAGGGCAATCAATACTCCAAAGCTGCAGCTTCATTAGTTGATCCTGCAACATCAAAAATTAAGCATGGATGAAAAAAAAATCATTAATTTAATTACTTCAAAGAAATTAAATAATTAAAGGAAATGAGATATATGGTAGCAGAAGAGAAACAGATTAATTACTTGGAGCAATCAGTGGAAGGGCTGAGCTTGTAAGGAAGGGAGATGTTGCATTTGTCCGGAAGACCAGCGGCACGGCTGAGCTCATCATTGGAGGCTCCTGAAGCCAATGACTTGAGGCAGTTGCAGGCGGTCCGGCGATCATCCGTCGTCTTGGCCGCAGCTACAAGATTGCTTAGCCCATTGCAGCAACCCGGCGGCACGTCCCCACCGTTTTGTATATAGCTCAGGCATGGCAGTAAATCTAAGTCCACTTCCCCGCAGGTCATTCCGGTCGCCTTGATCGGCATTCTCGCCACCATTGCCACTGCCACTACTACTGCTATCACCGTCGTCATCGCTATACGAGCCATGCCTCGAGTAGACTGTTTTCACAGGCTTCTCTTATTTCACTAACTGGTTGGTTTGTTCGAATGATAATGGCTGTTCTTTACCTCTATTTATATGAGAAAAAAAATCGCTATTCACAAATTCTGAACATAATTAAACATTTTATATAATAATTATGCCGCGTAAGCATCAGCGTAGGCGTGTGGGCAGTCTCAGAAATAAATGAAAGGAAACGGTGTTTTCTGCTATGACGGAATTGGGTGGTGCTATTAGTAGAAAGTGATGGCGACAAAATCTTATTTTAGCATGCTTGAAAGAGAAAGCTTGCATGAAATTGTGGGCAACAACCATATTGCTTCGTATCGCTTTATTTGCTTAATTAATTATATAAACTTATTTCTATTTATTTTCTATGAATAGCTATAGATGTTATAAATATTATTGCATTCTAGAATATTCACGGGATAGAGAGATATAAAGTTTAGCGTCTTAGGTTTATACAAATATTAAACACATAGATAGATAAAAGAGTAGGGGTGTAGCGTTCATAAGAGTTGCCAAGATTTTTACGTGGAAAATTCAAAAAAGGAAGAAAAAAATCAAGAGGCTAATCTAGTTTCAATGAATCCACTAGTATTGATGATTGATTACAAATAATATCCCTCCCTGGAGGAGGGTGTTGGCTTAATGTAGCAAATACATATTGTATATTCCTTGTTACATGACAATTATTTTTAAAAGAGTGTTGACATGTTTGTTTGGCCAAAAAGACTGTAGCCGACAAACGATGTTATTCATTTGAGCGCTACTCAATGATGTTAACATGTATGGAGGACATTAGGAAAGTCCATAAATGATATTTAACATATTTGAGATTTTTTATCAGAGCATTAATTGCTCAATGGAGTTAACTTGTGGAAGAGGTCGAGAGAATCTACTAAGGATATTTGACCTATATGAGGTTGTTTGTCAATGTATTGCTAAATGAATTTAACTTGGGTGAAAGAGCTTGAGAGAATCTACCTAGGATGTTTGACATATCCGTGATTGTTTGTTAGAGAATTGCTCGATGACGTAACCTTTGTGGAAGAGGTCGAGAGAATCTCCCAAAAATGTTTAACCTATCTGAGGTTGTTAGTTAAAGTATTTCTTGATGACATTAACTTACATGAAAGAAGCTGAGAGAATCCATCAAGGATGTTTAACATATTTGAGGTTATTTGTTACAGCGTTGTCCGATGAAGCCAATCTATATAGAAGAGTCCGAGAGAATCCACGAATGAAGTTTGACATATTCAATGTTATTTGACAGAATAATGCTGATGAAATTAACCTTAGTGGTTGACGCCGAAAGAATCCACCATGGATTGATTATACTTTAATTAAGAGGGGGCGAATGCTGCATGTACCCCAAATCAAAGATGAAGATTGGTCTATTTTTATATTGTTGCTAACTTTTTGAGGTTGAGGTTAAGACCTTGTGTAAAGAGTAGAAGTCCAGCTAGGGATTATATAGAGCTTAAAATTTATTAAAAGCATCCATTCATTTACTGGGAGTTTTATGAAAAATGATTTCTCAAGATAGTATCTTAGATGTTGAAAGCATTGAAGGAATTTTCTTAGCCACAATTGCATTTGATGTTGCAATCAAGGTTACTCTCTAGTTTAAATTACTTCCTTGAATGTGATGCAACTCTGGATGATAATTGATGAGAGATAAAGCAATATATGTTTGTTGTTGCAGAGAGGTTACACTTAATATTGAATGGTTTTATTTAAACTTGATAGAAGATCACGATAAAGGGATGACCCTGCTTTAACCATGCTCAGGTCATTGATGTGAATGACCTTTTGATATTATAGTAAAAGTTTCCCCCAGTGAGGAATTCTTTCTCATAAATGGTGTCAAATTGTTGTGTCATAGAATATCAATGGTTGTAGAAAGATATAAAGTTTAGTGTCATAGTTTTGTATGAAGATTCAACACAGACAGATAAAATACTAGGGGTAGTATTCATAAGAGACACAATCATTGTGACGCTAAGAACCACCATTACAACATTGAAGGCTTTATAATATAGTAACTCTGGGATTGAAATACATCATAGTGATGTTGGGAAGTTAGGTACCGCGGTGTGGACCTCTAAAAGCCAGAAACCTGTGGACCTCCGAAAGAGCACCACGCAAATGGGCCAAGTGGAAGCGACAGATTGGACCATACATACGATTAACCATGGAGGATAGCGGCTATCGCCTATGCACCTCGATGGGTAATAATATATATGGCCTAATCACAATCACGAGTTCCCCCCACCCGATGCATCAGCTCAAAATGGGATTTATGCGATGGTGGACTTCAGTTTTTCACGGGCACAAGCCCCCGTGGTTAATTACATCCCAGGCCGGAGCCTGAGAAGACTCTCGATTAAGGATCATATATTATTCCTTCCAAAGTGGGAATGGCACATAGGGCTAAGGTTAGGAAGTCCTATCCAAAGAGAAGACAGGTCCAAATGGGTCAACCCTGATTGACCTGGTCAACCAGGTTGACTAAGGACCTGGGAGAGAGTGAAGAGCAACAGTGCCCAAGTATAGTGTCACCCAAAAAATGGTGAACAAGTAGTGGAGCCTTTTCCTGGCCTTACCCTGTGGTAAGGGTAGAGCCAAGGAGAGAACCAAGGTAAAGATCACCATAATGGTGAAAAAGAGGTAAAAAAAACTTCTCTCTTACACTACAGGAAAATCACCAATTTCCGGCAGCTTTTCGTCGGTCACGTTTCCGGCGGCTTTCCAGCGCTTTTCCAACGATTTTTTCTCACGGAATTTTTCGGCGGAATTTCCGGCTGCTTTTTCACTTTTCCGACGGCTTTAAAAAATTTATTAAAAATGAATAAAATTTTTACTATGTAAATGATTTAACAAAAATTAATTAAAACTTATATTAACTATTTAATTAATTTTCATTTTAAAATTATTTAGTTAGTTAATTGTTATTTTATATTTAATATTATTTTTTATTTAAAATTAATTAGTTTTATTTTAAAAAAAATTAAAAAATTAAAAAATTAATTGTTTTTCGGTCTGAATACACTTTAAATAAATACGCCATTTGAACCGCCAGAAAACCGCCGCTAAATTACAAAACCGCCGGAAAATGCCCAATTTCCACCGGAAATTGCCGCCGGAAATGAGTGATTTTCCTGTAGTGTTAGCCTTACCCCGTAGTGAGGGCAGAGCTGAAGAGAGAGTAAATGTCATCATGAGGGTGAAAAAGAGGTGAAGGGCTTCTCCCCTAGCCTTACCCTATGGTGAGGGAAGAGCCGAAGGGAAAACCAAAAGTAAAGTAGTAAAAGTAGACCGACCGTCTGCCTGACCATATTGAAATAGTAGAATGGAAGGTAAAGGGGGTCCCATCTCCTCCTGCTCATCTCAGAATAGTAGATTGGGGTGACTCACTATTCGCCTGACCAAATTGAAACATCAAATAAAGGAGTCACAAAATCTGGTGCCTACCTGATCACAACAGGACACTCAGGGAAAAAGGTGGTGAGGAGTACCTGCCAGGTGCTCTGTGAGGCTCTGTCGACCAAGTAAAACTAACTACATGCCTGACCGTATCAAAACAGCAGGGTAGAAGGTGAAAAGATCTCGTCTCCTCCTTATCCTTTAGAAGAGTGGATTGGGGTGACATAAATACTTCTATATGACCTCAGCAAAAGTAAATAAACCATGAAATGGAAACTTGCCTAGTCTTCAACAGGACATCTGAAGTAAAAGGGTGTTGAGGACTGCCTCCTAGGGACTCTGTCGGGCTCTCTCAACAGGTAAGTAAAGCCAACTACCAGTCTGACCATATCGGTCCAGCGGGGTAGAAGGTGAAAAGGATCTCACTCCTCCTGATCCTTTTGGAACATTGGATTGGGGTGACTCACTACTTCTGTCTGACCTCAGCAAGAAGCTCACAAGCCATGAAAATGGAAGCCTGCTTAATCTTTAACAGGTTAATCTTTAACAGGACATCCGAAGTAAAGAGGTGTTAATGAATACCCCCTAGAGACTCTGTCGTGCTCGCTCAACTGGTAAGTAAAACTAATTACCAGTCTGACAATATCTAGATAGCGGGGTAGAATGTGAAAAGGATTGTGCCTCTCCTGATCCTTTTGAAATAATGGATTGGGGTGACTCACTACTTCTGTCTAACCTCAACAAGAAGCTCATAAGCCACAAAAATGGAAGCATGCTTAGTCTTTAACAGAACATCCGGAGTAAATGAGTGTTAAGGAATGCCTTCTAGGGACTCTATCAGGCTCTCTTAACAGGTAAGTAAAATAAACTATCAGTCTGACCGTATCTGTATAGCAGGGTAGAAGGTGAAAAGAATCCAGCTCCTCTTGATCTTTTCAGAATTGTGGATTGGGGTGACTCACTACTTCTGTCTGACCTCAGTAAGAAGCTCATGAGCCACGAAAATGGAAGCCTGCTTAATCTTTAACAGGATATCCGGAGTAAAGAGAGGTGGTAAGGAATGCCTTCCAGGTGCTCTGGTTAGGCTTTTCTTAACCATGTAAGCTTCAACATCTGCTCGACCAGCTCAGTCTTGCAAATGATGAAGGGCTCAATATCCACTCAGTCATTTCAACTGAGTGAATAAAGGGTCGAGCTTTGATGCCTGCCTTATCACAACAGGACAATTAGGAGGAAAAAAGAATGGTGAGGAGTACCTTCCAGGGGCTCTATTAGGCTCTCCAAACCAAACAAGTAAGACCACCTACCTGTCTGTTAGTATCGAAACAGCAGGATAGGAGATAAAAGTCACCTCAACATCAGCCTGACACGGATCTGTATGGGGATGTGAGGGAGAAAAGAAAGGTATATGAAAGACTTCTAAGTGTAGAGCTATCTAAGGAATCATAAGTTAGCATTTCAGTAACCACATGGTAGATGACAAATCGTCGTGATCATGAGTTTCCAAATGCCGTCAGGATCTCTTAGGAACCCTAACCCTACACACAAATGGGAGGGAGCCATCAGAATGATGTCTCTCAAGAAAGCTAGAAGAGATACACTCTCAGTAGAGTGTGCCAATGGATAATCTCATTCCAGATGAGTAAAAAGAACTGAAATAGTGATGGGGCACCTCTGCTATAGAAAATAGGACTAAGCCTAGTAAAAACAACAATTAAGGAAGCTACAATGGTAAACCCATACTAACTGATGGGGATCCTGTAAGGAGTAGAGTCAAAATCAACACATCCAAAGGACCTCTCCGGCAGCTATGAGTCGGGTCTCAATGGAAAAACAAGTGGTAGAAGAAACTAAAGAGCTAACTTTCTGCTAGAAAATTAAAGCTCAAGAAGAATGCGATGATGGCACCTAAGGCACGATGCCACATATCACCAAGCAAGAGTAAAAGAACCAAAGTAGTGAGGGAGCACTCTCGCCACTAAGGATAAAACATCTGAACGAGAAAAAATATTCACAGTGGTGACACCCACACAAACTAGTGGGACCCTGTGGGAAGTGAAAGTGACCTCAACATGTTCATAAGACTAATCTGACAATTGAGCATAGTGTATGAATGATAGGATAGGTCATAAAAAGGAGTAGGAAAATTAATCTTCTGCTAGAAAATTAAAGTTCTCAATATAGTGATGTTAATATCCAATATCGGATATACTACATCACACCTAGGAAGATAACTCTAGATTGTAAGGGGGCACACTCACTACCTGAGGATAACAATCATGAATAAAATTTAATAATCATCAAAGAAACATTAGGGTAACACCCACACAATTGACGGGACCCTGTGGGGAGTAAAAATAACACTACTACACTCATAGAACTACTATAGCAGCTAAGAGTAGGGTACGAATGTTGAAGTAGGTCGATGAAAGACACCAAGGGGCTGATCTTCTGCCAGAAAATCAAAGATCCTAAGAATGTTGTGCTAACATCTGAGACAATATGTACCACATCACTAGGGAAACAACTCTGAATGGGAAATAAAGCTCACAGTGGTAATGCCCACACACACTAGTGGGACCCTATGGGAAGTGGAAGTGACCTCAACATATTCTTAAGACTAATCCGATAATTGAGCCTAGTATATGAATGGTAGGATATGTTACAAAAAGGAGTAAGAGAACTGATCTCCTGCTAGAAGATCAAAGCTCTCAAGATAGTGATGTTAACATCTAAGATAAGATATATTACATCACTACTATGAAAATAACTCTAGGTAGTAAAGGGACACAGTCACTACCTGAGGACTGTAGTCATGAATGAGATTGAATAACATCAAAGGGGTACTAGGGTAACACCCATACAAACTGGTGGGACCTTGCTGAGAGTAAAAGTAACACTACTATATTCATAGGACTACTCTAGCAGCTAGGAGTAGGGTATGAATAGTGAAGTAGGTATAGAAACCAAGGAGCCGATCTTCCACTAGAAAATCAAAGCTCTTGAGAAAGTGATGCTAATATCAGAGATAGGATGTATTACATCTAAACTAAGGAAGCAACTCTCGGTAGTATGGGGGCACACTCACTATAGAGGCTAATAATTATGAATAGGATTGATAAAACATCAGAGGATCACAGTGGTAACACCTACCCTAACTAGGTAGGACCCTATGAGGAGTAAAAACAACACTACCACATTCATAGGACTACTCTAGCAGCTAAGAGTAGGATACGAATGGTGAAGTAGGTCAGTAAAGAAACTAAGGAGTCGATCTTCCACTAGAAAATCAGAGCTCCTGAGAATGTGATCATAACATCTAAGGCAAGATGTACTGCGTCACAACTAAGGAAATAACTCTAGGTAGTAAGAGGACACACTCACTACCGAGGATGAAATCAATGATTACCCGAAGGTCACAACGGTAACACCTACCCTGACTGGGTAGGACCCTGTGAGGAGTAAAAGTGATACTACCACATTCGTAGGACTACTCTAGCAGCTCAGAGAAATGTATGAATGGGATAGTAGACTGCTAACAGAGGGCAGAATGGGATTGGTCTTTCCTCAAAAAGACCTAAGCCCACAAGGTAGTGATGTTGACATCCAAAATGCAATGTACTATATCACTTAGCAAAGATAATTAAAGTTATAAAAAATCATACCTAGATAGGTTTGCCTTCATCCTTGAGGCATACACTAAGGCACATTAAAGGAGAGGGAAGAAAAAGAACTTTGGGGAACTTATGCTCTTAAAGAGTATTACCGGGTTTCCCCTGTGACAAGGGCAACCGATTTTGCTCTACTAAGAGCTTCCCTCTTTTTTATCATATGTATTTTTTTTATAAAAGAGGGAATAGTGAATGTATTTGATAACCCAGGCCATGTTCGCCATATGAACAAAACTGGGGAGTATAATCATAATAAAATTGCTAGGTGAATGAAATCTAAATTAGGATGTTGAATCAACATTACTATTTTTGACTAACATAGAACGGTATGGACTCGGTATCACATCTCTATAGAGTATAAACTAATGATTTAGACATCCCCGATCACATTTAACTCCTGTGCATGGATTGGGTCTACAACTATCAGAGCATGACTGATAGGAAGAAGATAGTCATATAGGAATAGTGGGTCACTATCACCCCACCTGACTAACATAGGTGGGCATGAACCCAGTATCCTACCTCAAAAGAGTCTAACCTAAAAACTATGACATCCCCGATCACATTCAACTCATATGAATGGTCTGGGGCTACAACTATCAAGGCATGACTGATAGGAGGAAGCAATTCACATTCTAGTAGAGGATCAACATCATTGAACCTAAAAAATACAGGAGGGTGTGGACCCAGTATTACATCTTAAAAATAGATTGGAGTCATTGGTTTTGATATCATATACCACACTTGGGATGACAAGTGAAACTAGGGGAGCTAAAACCCCTAATGAAAATTTTGGTTATATGGACCCGTTCAAAAGTGGCAAATGAGAACATACTCCAAAGGAATCTAGTATATTGACTCTATCCAACCTCAAAAGAATAATAATTTAAATTTACTAACTCAGTTGGAGCTCCATACCAGCTAAATCATGCTATCTCTCTTATATGAGTATTTTTCTTTCTTGAATTGAAATCTAATCTAAAAAAGGATTTAAATTAAAAGAAGAAATTAAATTTTCTCAATTTTCTTGTATGAAAATATGTTTCCATATATTATAGGATATCATTTCATAATGATGAATTCAAAATCATATTTTTTAAGCTCAAGTATAAAAAATATCAAAATGATATATAGATTTTCTGAGATTTAGATATTTACTAGAAAGAGAAGTCATTTATCACTTTTGGGCTCATTTTGAGCCACATTCTCAATTTTCTTGTGCTTTGCATAATTTTTAATTTCTTGATACACTTTGTGTATCTTTCACTTTTTGCGCACTTTACACATCTTTTCAAATTTTGTAATTGGCTTCCTTTCCAAAACTCTAAAAGAAATCTTTTTCTTAATTGTAAGATCATCTTCCAAATACAAGAGAAAAATACTTACTTCTCTTATATAAGGAAGAATGATCTACAAAATAAATCTGATCCTATTATAAGAATGAATAGCTTGATTGAGAAAATTATGAAGTTTTATTCATCTATATACTATAATTATCTATGAGATAGAGAATTACAAGATAATGAAGAAAATTTTCACTACTAAATCCAATTTCAATTTGAAATAGATTTTAGTTCAAAAGAAAAAATCTCTTCACACATGGGATGAGATAGAGAGATCATACTCTTTCATGAGTCATCACTATGAAGCTAGTAGAGCTAAAAGAAGTAAGAGAGTCAACATAACTAAAAATCATTCTCTTTTTCTTTTATTTTTTAATCATCAATAGAAGGGAGAACGATGTCCTTTAGCGTAAGTGCGAGAAGGTGGGCCTGTCTTCCCTTCTGAGGTTACAACTATTTTTTTTTCTTTTTCACACATTTCTTTAGTACAAATGAAAGCAGAAAAAGAAATGTGCTCATCTGGCACTACAATATAAGAAAGAAAAGAAAAGTAGGTGCTAACAAAGAAGTTGGAGTGGCAATTGTAGACTTGGCCTTGGGAGACCTCCTCTCAACTGCCTCTGAACTCTATACAGCTTACTTAATCATCTGCGCTAGGTCTTCTTGGAGAGTGTTAGCTACCACTCTCCCTCAGAACTGTGGAGTGATCTACTACTACTGCCCTGACTATAACTCTGACTATTATTTTGGATAGAACTGTGGCTATGACTATGGCTAGGATTGGAGATCATCTGAACTGTCTGAGTAGCCTTGCCCAAAGGCTGTACTAAATCACTGTCCTGGGGATAGATCTTCCTAGTGGCCATTTGAGTCTGTAAGTATAAGACTATGGCGTCCGTAGCTATTAATCTCGGAGATCCTTCTGCCTCAGGGTCTTCCTAATCATCATGGTCCTCGGGCTCTCTCTGCTCGTCCGAGTGACCTCGATGTGTCATCTCACAAACCCGGTGTACTAGTATGTCCTCATCTGACTCCTCTTCGAGTGCGTCATCCTTTGAGAAGGCCCGGTGGAGTGCTTCTATATAGGGACTCATAGGGGAAGTGATCCTATAGGGGCTAGGAGCTGGCTCTGTCTCAACCCACTCTGGTGATCCATCAGGAGTATGTAATATATCATCATCACAAGTCATCAGGACTATCTCAGACCTGGAAAGAACTATAATATCTATCTGATCTACTGCATCTGCTAGATGAACTGCCTCTGCTAATTGCACTGTCTCAACTAACTGTACTGCCTCAACTGACTGTACTGCCTCAAGTGGCTTTACTATCTCCACTGACTGTACTGGCTCGACTAATTGTACTATCTCCACTGATTGTACTGGCTCGACTAATCATACTTTCTCCATTAATTGTACTGGCTCGACTAGTGGTACTATCTCTATCGATTGTACTAGGTCAACAGGGGTGTCCTCCTATTTACATCTCCAAACCCACCTACTACGGTGGGGTTGCGTACTATTAACCGGCTGCTGAGGGGCTACCACGACTGAACTGATTTGGGGCCGAGCAGATATCAATCTGATCTACTACATCAGTCGGTTGCACTGCCTCTACTAACTGTGCTGTCTCATCTGGTCGTGCTGCCTCGACTAACTGTAGTAACTGTACTAGCCCGACTGGTCGTACTGTCTCGACTAACTGTACTGGCTGTACTAGCCCGACTGGTCGTACTATCTCCACTGACTGTACTGGCTCTACTAGTCGTACTGTCTCTATTGACTGTAATGACTGTACTAGCTCGACTAGTCGTACTGTCTTCACTGACTGTATTAGCTCAACTAGTCGTACTGTCTCCATTGACTGTATTGGCTCGATTGGTCGTACTATCTCCACTGACTATACTGGCTTAACAAGGGTATCCGCCTGTCGACGTCTTCAAACCCGTCTACTGTGACGGGGCTCTGTTCGGGTAACTGGCTGCTTTGGGGCTTCCACTACTGAACTGACCTGAGGCCGGGCAGGCTCCTGCTGTTGTCTTCATCCTTGACGACATGGGCGTCGTCCTACCACAGGAGGAACTGTTAGAAGCCTAGCAACTGGAACTGTCTGCACTGAGTGCTGAGGTGGCTGTCCTCTCTACCGCCTATACCTCGGTCTCATGGTCTGTCTCTGTAACTGAAAAGTAGCCTGAGAGATCTGTCGGAGTAACCTCTCCCGACTGATAGGCCCTCTACCATGCACTGGGTAGACGATGTTTCGAATCCTCTGAGAGAGGGCTCGGACACCAGCGTCCCAAGGGATCCTAGTCCGGGATAAAGTAGTGGTCACAGGAGGGCCCGCCACAATGTGGGCAACTTCCTCCTCATCCCCACTATGTGTCAGTGGAGAGAAGCGTCCTCCCTAGATCACCTCTATCTCAGGAGCTACTACCACATCTGGCGTGGGTATAACTACAACTAGTTGTGGTCTCCACTGCCTGGGAGCCACTCTCTTCTGAACAAGCTCTTGGTGAGCTATCGCATCAGCCATCTGCTACCTATTTGCCTCAGATGCATGCAGACGGAGCCTCCTATTCCTATTCCTCCTGGCCATTCTCCCAAGGCCGGAGGTGGAGGAAGACAGAACATTTAAACTCACTGCCTAGGTGGCAGGGGGAACAGGGACAACATTAAGAGTTGGGGTATGCTCGGCGGTCTCAAGGTGAGAGAGTCGAGCAAAAACAGAAACCCGACGAGAAGAAGGCGAAGGAACCTCGGTCTGGGCACCCTTCTTCCTAGTGGAAGTGGGAGGGGAAACCCTAACTCGAGGTACTTCTGCCGGAATGACAGAGGTAATAATAGCAGGCTGCCGGCGCTGAGGGGCCGGGGCAACCTGTGCAACAGGTGCGGTAGGCACTGGTTGCCTAACCGCATGACGAATAGGGGTAACAGCAACAGGCTGTCGGCGCTGAGGGGCCGGAGCAACCCGTGCAACAGAAGCCAAGTGATTGTTTTGGGTGAGGCAGCAAGAGAGGCCATCCATAGTAATACAAAAGAGAAGTGGAGATAAGTGGCATCCTTGACGAAGACCTGAGGAGGAACCGAACAAGCCTTCAAAGAGCCATTGATACATATAGAAAAATGAACATCGGAAATACATCCATTAATCCATTTGATAAAATGCTCGGGAAAACCTTTTTGTCTCATTCTGCAAATCAGAAAATCATGTGACATTGAATCAAAAGCTTTCATGATGTCAAGTTTTGCACAAAAGGTACTGTGAGAAGATTTGGAGTCCCTCAAAATCTTAGAGGCTAACAGGATATTATTAGTGGAACACCTTTCCTTAATAAATCCTGCTTGACTGTCATGAAAAATGTGAGGCTGCACCAATTTAAGTCTGTTGGCTAGAACTTTAGCCACAATTTTGTAAAACACATTACACAGGGATATGGGTCTATAATCAGTGACGTTGGAGGCATGAGAACCTTTAGGGATAAGAATAATGGCCGAGGCTTTAACACCTTTAGAAAGGCATGCAATCCGAAAGGTAAAAATCCTTGACTGCTTTACAAACTTCCAAGCCGATGATATGCCAAGTGCGCTCTTAGACTAAATTGAACTTTATTAAACATAGTACATAAAAATTCTCCCGTTAGCATCAGCGTAGGCGTATGGGCTCAACAGATTAAATGAAGCAAGAGAAATGTTGTTTTCAGCAATAAAAGAATTGTACTCTGTTGTGAACTGAAGGGATAGAGACCTTATCTTATTTTATCTTATGATGCAGAAAGCTTGCAAGAAATTGTTGGCAACAAGCGTATAGTCTGGCACCGGTTGAATTGTCTATATCTATATAAAATATAAAAAAAGAGTTATCTCACCCATTTTATCTAAAAACCAAACTTAAGAAATTCTCCTAATTTTAACAAATTTAAAACAACACTTCACTCATTAATCTAATTTTATTTGTAAATAATTTAATTTGATAAAAATAATTTAGTTGTCTAATTTTTTTTGAATTTATTATACCTATGAAATTATAAAATAATTTATTTATTTACTTATCAAAATTAGACGTTATGATTGAAGACAACTCAATTTTACATAAAAAAGAAGTTTACTATGAATAGATTATTCACTTTTTGTATCTTCATATCGTAACTATTATTTTATTTGGCTATTATTTTCTCATAATTTAATAAAAATAAATAAAGTAGATAGCTATTTTTCTCTACCAAAGTTTCTAATGTGCGGTTAGGGGTGTCAAATTTTGACAACGACTCGAACACCAACCTGGATCAAACCAGAAAAATTTTGGGTTTGGGTTAACCCGTTTATCATACATATCGGATTCGGGCTCCAAAATGCAACCTATTTTTAAAATTGGGTTAGATTCAGGTTGACATGAGAACCCAAAATTGATTAGATCCGCTAGTCTCACCTAGCCAGCAATCACGCGTGACGTGGCACACTGAGTCCAAATGAGAATGGTGAGTGCCCATGTCTAGCTCGCCTCGACCTGCTCACCTAGCCTAGGCACTACCGCCCGCCTCGGCCTGCTCGCCTAGTCACCTAGCCTAGGCCCTACCGCCCCCTAGCCTGTTGTCCGCCTCGGCTTACCCACCTCGACCTCAGCCCTATCACAACTTATGTGGCAGTCCGCACACTGACGTGGCAATTAATGACACACATCCGCTTTGTCGCTCGCCAAACCACACGCGCGTTAGCAGTTGGCACCGCCTTGCCGCTCGCTAGCGGCCACATGCCAGCCTCGCATTGGAAAATCTGAGCGGGGCGTGACATGGCGGGTCGTGTTAAGTCAACCCGATAACCCAAGTGAGTTGGATCCCAGTTGAAAAATCTAACCCATTTGTAAAACTAGGTCGGATTAGGATCAACCCGTTTAAACATGTGTCAATCCGGATTCAACCCAAACCCGACACGTGGATCCGTTTTGATACCCCTATGTGCGGTTGCTTTAAGAAGGCAGCTCGATTTTCTTTATATATATATATATATATATATATTATATATATATATATATATATAATATATATATATAATATATATATATTTATAAATTATAGCTATTCATGAAAATAAATAGAAATAGTTTTATATAATTAATTAAGCAAATAAAGCGATACGAAGCTATATGGTTGTTGCCCACAATTTCATGCAAGCTTTTTCTTTCAAGCATGCTAAAATAAGATTTTGTCGCCATCACTTTCTGCTAATAGCACCACCAATTCCGTCATAGCAGAAACACACCTGTTCCTTTCATTTATTTCTGAGACTGCCACACCCTTACGCCTGATGCTTACGCGGCATTAATTATTATAAAATGTTTAATTATGTCAGATTTGCTGAATAGCGATTTTTTTTCCATATAAATAGAGGTAAACAGCCATTATCATTCGAACAAACCAACCAGTTAGTGAAATAAGAGAAGCCTGTGAAAACAATCTACTCGAGGCATGGCCGTGCGTAATGACGACGGTTATAGCAGTAGTAGTGGCAGTGGCAATGGTGGCGAGAATGCCGATCAAGGCGACCGGAATGACCTGCGGGGAAGTGGACTTAGATTTACTGCCATGCCTGAGCTATATACAAACGGTGGGGACGTGCCGCCGGGTTGCTGCAATGGGCTAAGCAATCTTGTAGCTGCAGCGAAGACGACGGATGATCGCCGGACGCCTGCAACTGCCTCAAGTCATTGGCTTCAGAGCCTCAAATGATGAGCTCAGACCGTGCGCTGGTCTTCCGGACAAATGCAACATCTCCCTTCCTTACAAGCTCAGCCCTTCCACTGATTGCTCCAAGTAATTAATCTATTTCTCTTCTGCTGCCAATATATCTATCTCCTTTAATTTTCATTTCTTTGAAGTAATTAAATTAATGATTTTTTTTTTCATCCCTGCTTTTATGTGCAGGACAACTAATGAAGCTGCTTTGGAGTATTGATTGCCTTTCAGTCCTGTCAATATAGCCCATTTATAGTGTTGGCTTGAGTTCACTTCTCTTGTTACCTAATCTCACTGCTTGTCTCTTAAGAATAATATCATGTGTATATACTAAATTACCTAACTTTATATGTTTGCTTTGGGATTTGAATAAATGTAAGTTGATCTTCAATTATGAGTTTAAAATATATGCTTGAGTTATAATATCATGAATTGTTTTGTTAGCCTAGTTTTGTTTCTGACGTGCTCTTCTTGCTGCTTCTTAATGAAAACTTTCATGAACAAAAATCTAAAATTTTGTATTAAAAGACTACTTTAAATAAGCAGTAACGAAAAGCAGCCCCAAATGAAACCTTAACCATTATTTTTCGCAGCAATTCAACTTATATTGTGTAAACCAATAAATAGTTTAATCCAATCTTTTAATAATTTGATTGATGCACCTAACAAGGTGTGCATAAGGCTAATCTTTGTTTTTATGTGAATTTTATTTTGAGGTGTAATAATAATCTTTGGCATGTAAATGAATATTATGATTGTGGGGGAGAATTTATTGTCTTTAAATTATATCAAAATCTCAACAGAGATACAAAACCCTCCAGCACATGAAAGAGATGATGATTTTACATGGAAACTCATAAATGAAATGCCTTGATAAATTAATTCTTATGCAGAATAGTTAAGTTTCATTAGTTAAATTTTCAATATTTTTCATAATTATGCGGGCTTGAAAATATTTTGTTATTAAGAATCAGCTAAATATATAGATGTGATAAAAATTTAAAAATATAAATGAATATACAACTTACTTATATACAATATAAATAATAAACATATATATATATATATATAGCAATTGCTAACTTAAACATGCATTATGAAAGCATCAAACATTTTCTTATTCAATAAGAAACATTAATAACAAAGTTTATTAGGTTAATACAATTTGATTATTTATTATTTAGGCAAAAATTTTAAAAAGGAACAGTGTTTTAAGAATTTAATTAAGTAAAAGAAACATGAATTATTAAAAATTTTAATAAGTAAATTCGTCAATTATTTAGCACAGTCTAATTATATATGCCAAATGATTTGACTAGTTAGAATAATGCCATAATCATATGGAGTATGAACGCCTAGAGAGAGAAAAGTAAGAGGAACGGGAGAGGCCTGGGGCGCCCACATAGGGAGAGAAAGGGTAGAGAAGAGAGAGGGTGAGAGAGAGGGAGAAAATTGACAACGAGGGAGAAGAGGAGAGAGGAGAGAGGGGCGGATGATTAATATAGCTTATATAATTATAAATAAAGTTATAACTTCAATTTTATTACGTTAATAATTTTAAAATAATTTAACTAAATTAATTTAATTCATTAAAATTTATAAACTTAATTTAAATTTAATTACTTTATTTAAAATTTATAATTTAATTTAAGTTAAATATGTTATAATTTAAGTTATATTTTATTTTGTTTAAAGTTGTTTTTTATAAATTTATACTTAATTAAATTTTACTATATTTTTCTTTTTTTAGTTTAAATTTTAATTTAAATTAAATTATAAAATTGTTAATTTAAAAATTAAAAACTTTTATTTAAATTATAACTTAATTTAATTTAATTAACCTTTTTTTTAATAAATTTATATTTAATTTAATAATTATAGATTAAATTTTATAACTTAATTAAATTTAATAACTTTTATTTAAATTTATCATTGAGGTTTATTGTTAATTTTTTAAATATATACTTATTTAATTTAATTATGTTATATTTTTGTTATAACTTTTAATTAAATTAAGTTAAATGTCATTTATAAATTAAATAAATTATTTAAATAGATAACGTTAATTTTAATATAAATTATGTATGATTTTAACCTTTATTAATTTATTCTCGGTCACTTGTCCGGCGGCTTGTTCCGGCTATTTTTTAAGCTTTCCGAACGGTTTTGTAACGGGTGGCTTTGAGGTGGGTTTAAAAGCCGTGTAAAAATCGGTGGGTTGCCGCGGTTTCCCCGGCGGACTAATACAGCTGTAGTTTTTCGCGACTGTTCATAGATCCCGGTGACCGTTGGTTTTTATTTATCAGTGGCATAACCGGTTATTAAATGCGCGGCCAGTGGTTGAATTTACCACGACCCACCGTCAATATCGTATCTTTCCGGCGGCACTACTGATAGAATTAACCGGGCGAGCGGCTCCACTGCCTTTGTTTTTTGTTTTTTTGGTTTTTTTGGTTTATTTGTGATTGGTTTTAGTGTTTTTGTTTTTGGTATTGGTTAGTGGTTTGTCTTTTGTGTTGTTATATTTTTTCCTGTGCAGGTTTGGGTTTAGGGTATTATAGTGGTTGGTTGTCACACTTTTGAAATACCCTAATAGGTTTATGACGCCCAACTTGGCGGTATTTGCATCGCAGAACTTCGAATAAACGGAAAAGCTAATACCAGCCGTTGGAAATCGTCGCAGTGTATAATACTGCGGTGTGTCGTGTGGTGAGTTCGGCGCCACCGAACTATCGGCGATTATAATGCCAATTTCCACGGCTGGTATTAGCTTCGATACTCGAGTTTCTGGGAAAATCGCAAGTTGGCCGTTCAATTAAACCCTATAGGTATTTTGAAAGGTTTGACAACCACCATACCTATTTTTAATTGATTTTTACCCTAACTCAACCTGCAACAAGAAATATAACATTTTCACATAATTGGACAAGACGCCACTATAATCAATCACAAATTTTACAATATATTCATCAAAACCATCACTTTCATATATTTCATACCAAACATAAGTCAAACCAAATAAGGTTCATAAACCAATATAGTTTATAAAAAGTTCATCAATAAGTTCATCAACAAAAAGAGTATTAATCCTCCTTTGTGTCCTCACCTGTATGGGTGATGCATGTGACTGCTCGTTTCTTGCTCTGCTCTTTTCTTTTGATTTTCCATCTCTGTAGGAATTGCAGCTCTGCCTGCACTCATTTTGACCTTTCTCAATCTCTTCTATCTCTCTGGTTAGCACTGCAACCTCTGCTTTACACTTTGATTCAGCTCCATTAGGATCATAAAATGTAAGGTGGATAAATTGTTCATAACATATCCTTACGAACCCAAGCCCATATACCCTCCTCCTTTGCTTCTCCATAACATCTGATCATATATGATACTCGAATAACTTGGTCGATCCTGAAGATGATCCCTCACCAGTGGTACTGATGGAATTTCGAGCTCTGTACAAAATCATCCTGTGAGAATAATCATATAAAATATATTGATATTAGAATGAGTTTTATTATAATAAATTTCTATTCCCAAACTCCAAAAAATTATACTCACATGAGTTTTTTTAGTCTTTCATCAATCCACTGATGGTCAGCTTAATGTTGGTGAGTTCTCGTATACAACTCTAACGGTATTGGCTCCCGGCGAAGAAACTCTTTTTGAAAATATAAGATATATTTATAATAATATAAATATATTTATTAAACTAATTTAAAGCTTTTACTAGTCATCGTCTATGTTCTGTATGAGAAACAGATCCACCAGTATAAAGAGAGTTTCTTAAATCCCCATAGTCAGATGCTCTGTTCTGCTTATTCTACTCTCTTATTTTTATAAACTCAGGGCTCGCCCAAGCTCTACTCAGATCTGCCCATATGCCCTCTACAATCCGTATTGGACGCTTCCCGAACTATGCACCCAGAACAATTGTGTGTGATATACTTTCGAACAAGTATACTTTACTTGAATTGGAATGCATTATAGGTCTCACAATAAAGCATTATAGGTCTCACAACCATCTTATAGAAATTCGTAGATAAATCTCTAGCCCAATTCATTTGTCTTAATGTTATGAATTTCATTTATTTCATCAAAATAGGGATCCATGAAGGTTCGGTCATTGTCAACTATTATTTGATCATGTCCTAATCATATTCAATTTTTGTGGAACAAACATGACCTTTAGGATTGCAAAGATCACTTTAGTTAAATCTTTAATTATTTATAAATGATGCTTAGTTCACGAGAATGATAAGAAGTAGCATGCTATTTGAAAGGTACTTCGATGGGGGTAAGAGTCTCAGGAACATAGACATTGAAAACTAATTAAATGATGTGCATTAACATGCATAAATGATTTATGAAATCTTAGGTTTTGCTTCTTTGAAAATGTCATCGATCCTTCTTAACTATGAGAAGCACAATGTTGTCTTCGTTAAAATGATTCTCATGGTAAAAGCTTGGGATGTACTTTTTAGGATACCTATGGGGTAGGATGTCATATGAGATGATATTATGAGGACCAAAAAGAGACATGCTGCACTATGAGGCATATGTAGTAGGGAAAAGTGCCTTAGTCCAATATAATGTAATTGTATATATATTATCATTAAGGTAGTTGGCTTATGAAGAGATGAAATGTATTTTATTTTCATTTTAGAGTTAATAAATAGTTAAATAAGTTGGAGAGTAGATAAATAATATTAAAGAATAAATATTATTATAGTAGAAGTATATGCATTACCAATCTTCCACAGAGCTTTTTTATAGGCCATCTCAAAAGAGGATGGACAAGGATTAAGAAGAAAGTGAGAAGGTGCCTACCATTGACCTAACATTTGATTATGAAAGAACAAATGATAGGAGCAAAATACCCATATTTGAAAGAATAAATGACAGGAGTCTGAAAGAACAAATGAAATCTATGAGTATGAAAAAACAATACTGCCAATCTAGCTCTAACCCTAGCCCTAATACCTAAACCAAACTCCACACTCAACCTACCCTACACTACCCCTTCCACCTTAGCAATCATCTCTCTATAATTAACTTATTTAATATTTCAAAAACAAAAGAATATGCTATTGATAATCAAAATGATTTTATAAATACTAAGAAAAATTATGTGTTGATTATTATAGCCATTCTATGGATTAATATTAAAAATCATATTCTACATAAAGTGGTATCAAGAAAGCCATGTCCTATGATGAATGGAAAAAAATTATTACAAGAAGATAATAAATGAAGAATGTAATGGATCAAACAATTATCACGCATATGAATTAAGTTTCTCATACAATTACACATGGTCATAGCTCTTTTATCCTTATCAATACGACAATCATAATGAGTTAAATTATAATAAATTATATTACAAAATCCTAACCTATGAGTATGAAAGAACAAATGATTAATTAAAAAAAAAACCCAAACCTACAGGACTTGGACGCCGGTTTCGTGCAGGAGTGGGGGCGAGATCTTCGGCCTTACTTTGATGCCGGAGCGGGGGCCAGATATTTGACCGGCGGGAGCTTGTCGGTGGCCGAATTGAGCATCTCTATCGCGAGAGGGCGGAGGAGACGGGGGCGACTGTAGGAAGGGAGGGAGAGAGAGAGGACGATGCAAACAAATGAAATGGAAGACTGGGGACGGCTAATTTTAGGGCTTTTTTCGGCAGTATTCATGCGATTTTGACCACCAGAAAAAAATCACTTAACACCGACGGTTTAAACCACATGTAAAGCGCCAGCAAAAACTAATGCCGTCACACTAACTGGCAGTTACATTTAATTTAATTTAATTCTATTATATTTTTATGTTGTAAATTTTTATTAAATTTAGTTATAAGTTATTAATTTATAAATTTAATAACTTTATTTAAATTTAATGAAGCTATAAGTTACATTATTATAGAGTTATTAAATTTAATTAAGTTAAAATTTTTAACATAATTAAATTAAATTTAGATAAAGTTATTAAAATTATAACGTAATTAAATTAAAGTTAGAACTTTTAATTTATAATTATAAAAAGTTATATTAATCACCGGCTCTTCCTCTCATCTTTACTCTCTCTCTCCTCGATCAGTTTATCCCTGTCCCTTGTGTGGTGCCGTCATCTCCCCTCCCTCTCTTATTTTTTTCTCCCACTAGGCGAATACTCTTAACTCGCCAAATTATTTGGCGTATTTAGATTGTGCCTTATTTGACGAATTTGCTCTTTTTTTATATTTTAATAATCATACTTCTTTTACTTAATTAGGTTTTAAACATGCTCCTCTTAAAAATTTGTCCTATTTAAATTAGTTTCATATTCAGCTTGATAATACAAATCAATTTGTAATATTTTCTTTTATAAATATAACTAAATTTTAGCTTGACTTATCTTTAATTCAATAGTTAATGAATCAAATCAAATAAAAATTAAGGCTTCACTTGTAATAACTTTCTTCATGCTTTATTTTTCAGATTGTAGCCAAGTTTTTGTTTGTCCTCTGCTTTTTCTTTGGTTTTAGAAAATTTTTGTATTAGGAAGTTGTTTTATACATTAGCTTTTTTAAAAAAATTCTTTCGCTGTTACAGCTTTATAATCATCTTTACAAAAAAAATTACACCACCTCGCTCTCTCTCTCACCCCTCTTAATAGTGGGTAATTCAATTTGATAAACCTAACAAACTATATTGAATGTGCATGATTTTATATACTTTATTAAAAGCATGAATAAAATATGTGTTCATATTTTTTGCTGCTCGATCTCGTTCAATATTTTTTTTATAAATATCACAGTTCATCACTCTATGTAGTCCCAGAACGCTAGGGTGCTCTTAATATTCTTGTCATCTCTCTTTTGAATTATCTTTTAATCTAATAAATATAATTATAAGAAGAGATCATGACACAAAAGTCTCTTGCCTTTGATCATGAGCTCGTTGAATGCGGTGGATTATTTTTTATTTGATTTTAGTTGTCACGCATAACTATTGATCAAGGAGCTCACAAAAATTTTGTTTGAGATAGTCTTTTTATTACTTTTTAAAGTAGATTTTTAATACATAAAATTTTAGTTTAAAAAAATTTATTTAAAAAACAGTAAGAAAGCTGCCCCAAACAACGAAATCTAAGTATAGCGGAACATGTTTTTTATTTATTATTACTGAAAGTGTAATTGAATAATAAAGAGGAAGATAAAATATTGGATGTTAGTTTGAAAGCATTTATTTAAGGTGATTTTTTAAAAGTCTAGTTGTATATGATGAGCGGACAAATTGCATTATTAACGCTAAGGTATGATGACGAGTTGATCATTTAGGAGTAGTTTGTTCCAAGATATGTTGGAGGTAAAAATTATTTGATATTTATACTTATGATATCATGAAATTAACATTTCAACTTAGCCCTCAACTTCAATTTCCTTAGCTAACCAATGTTAGGGATAAAGACAATAACCATTATTTCATATCATTTATGGCAAGAATGTATACTTAGGAATATATACTTACATTCGCAAAAAGATCTCGCTCTATTTTTTATTGGTATACCTAACAGTTGAAGATACCAACAATAATAAGTAGAGTATAATTGGTCAGGAGATCTCGACCCCCATTTCACCCTACTCGTCACATGACATCTCTTTTTCAGAAAACTATCTCTATAAAAAAATACGTCATGAAAGATATATGCCGCTCCATTTATTGCATACAAGCATCCCGATCCAACTGGACGACCTTGGAGAGAAGAATGACCTCTCTAAGTCATCCAAGGAGGCGTATAAGCCCTTTAGCCATCATAGTGACAACATCAGTCAAGGCCTGATTTCAGACCTTCCTCACTGAAGCTGATCACATTGAAGGATTCAAGAGAGAAAGAGAGAGATGGAAATAATGTGTAGGAAACTCACCTATCCACCATTCCTTCTACTCTCCCCAACAGAGAAGCATTACAAGATACCCCCTAAAGCCTAACATTAGGAAGGAAGATACATATTCTTTCTCACTCTTTTTTTTTCTTCAACATGTCACAAGAAGAACGATCACTAAAATCGATGAAAACTCGTAACCACTCCAACCATCAGAAGGTAAGATTTCCTTAGAAAAGAAGACCCAAGAAATGTCACCATCATAAATAAATGCTACCAACAATTGAATCCATGCACACTTCCAAGAGTCCACTCTCTTTATTTATAGGCGGGTGACCATGGGTTGGAAATCATAAATGGTAATAGTGAATTATTAAATAGACAAGACGTCGAAGAGATATAACATAATAAATTTGTCACATACTTGAATGAGGTAACCCATTTGGCATCTCAAAATATTTATTATTCCATTAAGAATAGAATTTAAATCGATCACCCAGGCGATATAGAGATTACATCATCAATAATAAAATGCCTTAGACATTATTGGTCTACTTCTTCCATTATGACAGACTCCATAATGAGTATTATGCGAGTCCGCAATAATAGGCAAGTCTTACATGCACCAACACTATAGAAAATAACATACACCATTCCATCATCAATAATAAAGCACATCAACCACTGTTGGTCGACTCCCACCCTTTACAAAAGCTCTGTAATGAGTAGAGCACAAGTCCCCAACAAACAACAAGTTTTAACTATATGTAACTATAGGGATCATACCACTATAAATGTATGTCCTCTTTTGTGTGAAGCTCCGCAAAATTAGATTGGGTCTCATCTCTTTGTTGTCAAGGTTTCTCACGTTAGACATTAGCAGTGAACATCCATGACGGATGACTCCCTCTACCTATAACATAATGAGCTTCGCTGTGAAGGTAGAGCGTGAATCCCCTCAATTTGCAAGTCTTGATGGTTACCCCCATAAAAACCAAGAGTGTGATGTAACGTGTGGTCCATCACATGAGACTTTGTATACAAATAATAAACCATTATAATATTGAGTCATAAATATCAAAATCGCATCATAAAGAAAGAAAGGTTGAAGCCTCAACTCCTCTCAAAGCCTCAACAGACGTAAAGTTGTTATACAAAAACAAATTGACATCATCATTCAGGTATGAGAAAGGCATAATGAACTCATGAACAACAAAATAATCTCTTATATGTGCATTTGCATCACATTAAATAATATGACAAAATCACAAAATTACAGAACTAAAGCCAATGCAACTCACTTATCAGTTTCTCTCTTGCCTTCACTCTCTTTTTTTCTGACACTTTCAAAAAAATCCCCTATATTAATAGAAAGGATCCCCAAATCAAGAATCAAGCTCACCTCTCACCACCAGCATCTGAATGCAATCAGTGATCCCATCAAAAATAATAGTCACCAGATATACATATAAAAATTCTACCATGTATAACATGGAAGACTTCATCTAGCTTTCTAGTCAACTAAGCAATGGTCACCTCAATCTAATCATTAGCCTTGATGATCGTAACATAATTGGAACTAACTGCCTCAACTAGATCTATAACCTCCATGAACAAAAACACCTCATCATTAGTCGAGTCTAGTGCAAACTGATGTTGTTCCCTCATCTGAATGATCTCATATTCCAATCGATTCACCTTATCCACAGTTACTCGATGAACCTTCCTCTCCTCATCCAGAGCGAACTCAACATATCTCTCTACATCACTCACTTGCTCAATCTTGGCAAATAAGCTAAGATAATGCTTATCAGGAAGGAAAGCCTTTTGCCAAGAATCTATTAACAACTCAATCATTGAACAGAACAAGCTATGCGGATCCAGCTCATAAAATATATCATTCCAGTATAAAATCGTGAATAATCATGCCCTTATCAATTCACCAACATGATATTTGAATGACATCTTGATCTTTACTCAATGAATCCTCTCTCACCAGAAGGAAAGTTTCATCGCCATCTGATGGAGTATAACTCCTATAACCACCAGAGGCTTCAGCACTCTAGACAGTCTCTCTCTTTATCTAAAGCAGCAACAACCATCTCCTCATCTCTTATTGATAGCTTGGTAGGCACTACCTGTCACAACCCAACCCGACCGGGACGGATCCCGCTCGCATCGGGTCGCGACACAGCCTTTGAAAATCAGGATCTGGTTTTGGAATTTGCTTCCGACTTTCTTCCAGAGATTAAATAGACAGAAAAACACAGAGCTACTATAAACATCCAAATACAGCGCAGTTCATCTATCTTTTCTTTTCTTCAAATAATCATATACAGATACAGTGCATGACTTACAGACAGAAAGAACAAAATAGAACAGATAAGCCATGACTGTACAAAAATCAAAAGTATCAAGTACTTAATCACAGATCAGACTCTGGACCGCTAATCCATGATTTCCTTTCCTTTCCCAAAACCTAAAAACCACGTAGAAAACAAGGATGAGCTAACAGCTCAGCAAGACATCAATCACCAATCAAAATTGTCAGAAATGCCCATTAAAAATAGCCGTACGAAAATCACAGAACAGATACTTGTTTAAACATAAATCAACAACAAATACAGAAAATTGAAGTCATGTCGAATCGGAGTTCATAAAGATACATAAAGCTTTCAAGTCACAGAATAGACATAATCGTATGGAATAACCAGAATCGTGTATATATCAGATGATTCATAAAACAGATCAGATAAGTCACATAACAGATTTCAGATATCAAACATCATATTTCGGATAACATATAACATATCAGATTTTAGATTCCCAGACCCTTACAGAATCTCGACGGATTCTGGCCCTTTATGTCTCCCTTCCCTGACACTTACAGAATCTCGACGGATTCTGGCCCCTCATGTCTCCCTTCCCAGACACTTACATAATCTCTACGAATTCTGGCCCCTTATAACTTCCTTTCCAAACACTTACATAATCTCTACGGATTATGGCCCCTTATAACTTCCTTTTGATAGCACACAAACATTTTAATTCATTCAAGAACTCAATTCAAAAAAATCAGAATTCGTGTGAAATTTCAGCGGCATAACGGCAGTATACGGAATTTACACAAAACTCACAGATTCAAAAATTTACCAAATTACCACAGAACATTCACAACAACATTGTAAGACTTTCATTGTACTGACAAAATATTTTTCAACATCATGATAATTTTCAGTTCACTTAAAACACCGCAGAATCCAAAATATCCGGTAAAAATCTTCTAGAAAATACTCAAAACGTGCGCAATTATCATCTTAAAGACATACCAAAGTTACGCGGTAAAACCTTTGTCAAAAGAAAATAATACCCGAAATTCGCTAATGGAAACAAAATTCAAAACAGAAAACTCGTCAAAATACTCATTTCTGAAAATTGAGAAAGGCGGAATGTGCCTTACCTCGAATCGGTCAACTACTTTAACTACAACAACGGACGAAAACGGACCAGAGTCGCCGAAAAATCACTTTTCCTTTCTTTTCCTTCGATTTTCTCTCTCCTGTGCTTTTCTCTCTCTTCAAAATATCTCATTTCTATATACATCCAGACGGATTGTCCCAGACGATCGCAACTTCGTCCTAGGACGATTTGGCTCTGGACGAATTTTGTCCAGACGAAATTAAATATCGTCCCTGGACGATCTGGCTCTGTAAGATTTTCGTATAGACGATCAAAATATCGTCCTGATGAAATTCTGTCTCCAAATTTTCAGCACACCTGAACCGCTCGTCCCGGGACGATCCAACTTCGTCTCGGACGATATTGGGAGAATAATGATCTTTACACTACCTCCTCTATATATGAAGGACTACAAAATCGCATTTCCCCTCAAAGATGGGGGAGGACTGCTCCATTCTTTAGGCGCCCTTAGTTTCTTGCAACTGACACAAAAGAGATGGCACCTACATCAGCATCTTTTTCCTTCTTCGACCAGACTTCCAGATGAATCTCAACACCATCTGAATAAGGCATCTCTTTCAATCTCATGGAAACCATCACAGCTGTAGACAAAGATACCATGCCCATAAGAAAAGTGCAACGCTGCACTCCTTCTATGAAGCCATAAATACATACTCATAATAAAAAAAGGACTTTTCCTCATCAAAACAAGCAAACTATTTACTATAAAAAGAAGTAAAAAAAATTGCTAAGTAATATGTTAAGGAACAATTAATTGTTCATTCTTCACCATCTTCAACACCACTTCTTACTCAGTTTAAAATCCTGGGAGGGCCAACTTCTTCTTCTTTAGTGGAATTAGAGCAATCGTCACCTTCAACCTGGGTATGTTTAAAACTAAGACAAATTTTACTTTATAATCACACATCTTATTCACCAAGACAATATCCTTGCTTGATGCATGCACGAATTGGACAAAATATTCTTGGCACGCCTTTGTCATAAACACGTGTCAAAACAAGTTCAGGGACTACAGTAAATCGTGCGCTCGCATAAGAGAAGCAAATGATATAATCGCGACCACATAATTCACCGACAAATGAGTATTGACAAGTTCATAGAAATTTAGAACTTCATCTATTTTGATGCATAGAGTAAATTGTAGCCCCAGTGTCAAATAATCAATAGGAACAACCAGCACCCCATCTAACACCATATTAATTTGCTCATCATCCTTTTTCGACTTCATAGAGTAGTCAACTTGAGCAAAATAAAAAGCATGGAATACATAATCAACATACTCCTCTATAAGGTGAGTATATAACAATCCTTTTGTATTGGGAAACTTATTTCCACACTTGCATAAATAAGATACATCAACATAAATGTTGAAAGGTAGAAGAAGCAAAAGAGATAAAGCAAAGGGGCCATTCTCATGGCCCTATCACTCCTATTTATAGTTAAATATGCCACATGGAGATCAAAGCCTAAATAATCAAAATTAATAAGAAAGATCACACCATATCCTCCCATCATTATGAGATCTAATGAGCCATATTACTTCTTCTCTTGACAACTATAGTGGAAACTCTCAAAATCTATGGCACACATGCCGCCACATCCTATTCGATGAGATAATTTTTTTACTTTTTGTAGGAAACCTTCAAAAGTCAAATATTTTATTTAAAAGGAAAATTTCTCTTAATAAAATAAAATCAACCCATATGGTGATTACATCAAAAATTCTCCAGCACATGATCTTTTGCCATACTTTGTGCAATAACCTAAAAATATGAAAAGTGTTAAAAATTTTCTAAATTTTTGTTTTAAATGTGGTGTTGCTACACTAATCCAAAATTTTCTTAAATGATTTTTTTAAATGCAAAATCTGAATTTCGACATAGTGACTTATCAAAGAAGAGAGAATATATTATTTGGTGCTTTTTCATCAGTCAATATTTTTAGATATTTATTCTATTTATTATAAGTAACTCAAATCTCATTTTAATTTTTAATTATTTTTATTATTATATAAATTTTTTAATATTAAATAGAATTGATTATTTCCTATTGTATTTTGATTGTGGCATTTGCATAAGCAAGAAAGACTGACTGTTAACATTATAAAATGGGTTGACTGTTAAAACATAATATCTTGTATAGGAGGGTGGGATGATAGGCTTTCTTTTAAAGAAGGTTTATGATGTTATCCTGGTTATAGCCTGTAACAAAAGATTAATTACGTTGATGGGCAGATAGTGTTTAACAGCCAGCCTTTTTTACTTATGCATTGATAATACATAAACAAATTATTCACAGTTAATATAAACGATGTTGAAAATACCACATTAAAATTGGATGTCCTGTCTTGCTAAATCATATATTGATACATTCATATATTGATATCATTGATGACATTGACATATATATTAATATTATTGATAATATTGAATGTATTGATAATATATAAACATATGATATATATGAATAGATAAGATAGATTTATTTAGTGATTTATGAATAATTTTTATGTCGTTCTTTTTCTCATGTAACTTTTTGTATATGATAGACTTAAATATTATGAAAATTTTGACTATAATATTATCAATTTCTATTGGGTGAAATGAATGTCATAATTTTATAATGCTATAGACTACTTTATATATTTTCTTATACTTTATAGATTTAAGTATTTTATATTGTGTTTTGTATATTAAGGATAGATATGTACAATTGATATAAGATAAATATAGCATTTGTATAAGCAAGGAAAGATGGTTGTTAATACAATAATTAAGATATTATCTCTTAAAATATAATATCATGTATAGGAGGGTGGTTGATGGGCTTTTTTTTACTGATGATTTGTGGTGTTATCCTAGTTTTAGCTTATAACTTATGATTGATTATGTCGATGGGCATAAAATGGAGACTCTTTAATTATTGATTTAATAAAAGCCACTTGTAATGATAATTAATTTACTAATAAATGATAATTATGGTGGATATGGCTCATGACCAATTAAGAAACAATTAGGTTAAAAGATGATGAAAAATTACATTAAAACTATATTTCTTGTCTTTTTGAATCATATAATGAACCATATATGCATTGATAATATTAATAGATAGAACAATAATTTATATATATACATATATGTATACATGTATTGATTGTATATAATCCATATGATTGATATTAAATAAATTAAATAGATAAGATCGATGATATTGATGCATGTATATTTTGATTCCCTTACCGATTTATGAATATTTTTGATATGATTGCTTTACAGATTTATTAATTTTTATATCTACTATTAATTCATTGAAATGATTTCTTACTTTTGTTAGATCATTGATGAGATTCAATGACATTTGAAAGTATAAGATGCGCCAAGAGGGGGATGAATTGGATATTTAAAAACTTCTTTAACGAAAAGAAAAAAATTTTGTATAACTTGATGCGTAAGTGAATTACATTCACAATAAAAAATAAATTATCAATTTCACCATAGTTAAGCGCAACAAAAATAAATGTGAAAATAAAGTATGGAAATAATAAAGGAAAGAACACACCATATTTATAATGGTTCGGTCAAACTTTGACTTACGTCCACTCCCCGGAGGCACCCTCAGAATATTGCATTAAACTCTTAGTGACTCTCCTTTAGCCCCCACAACTAGGCAGAGCAACTCTTATAAAATCACTTCCACCTACTTCAGTGTAGTGGAGGAGCTAGGTCCTTTGACACCAAAGAGATTTTCTTCATTTCAAAACTTCTCTCAAGATAAACCTTGAATCTAATGGTATTAGGTACAAGCATGTCGGAGAAACCATGTGAAATCCACTCTACATTCCCTTGAATCCCATTCCATGAATCTTCTCCCTCTTAAACTCCACCCTTTATTCTCTCCCTTACAAGTTCTCTCTTCAAATTTTCTTCAAAAGAATGAAGACACAATGGCTGTCAAACACTCTTATAAAGTCTTATGAGAAAGCTTAAATAGAGGGCTTAAAAAAAATCCTAAAAAATTAATTCACTCGTCAAAGATCATACAGTACGATCGCATAATCATTTAGTACAATGTGCAAAATTTAACCTGTTAGTATTGTATAATCACAAGTTAGTACTATACGAATAGTTCAATTTGTTAATTCGTATTGTACAATTACCAGTTAGTACTATATGAATAGTTCAATCAAAGTGAAGTTCGTCTAGGATGAAACAATGGATGACCATAATCATCTCTGTTGATCGTACATTATGATCCAATTGATACAGTACGATCAAAATATTAAAAGTAAGCTGATTCGATAGACTAATCATATGAATAAATTAGGTAATATTTGTAAACATTGTACAGTACAATCAGGTTCATACAGTACGATTAGAACTACTTTTTAAATTCAAATTTTTACCTGATTTAATGGACGATCGGCTTTCTAATTATAACAGATTATCCAGTTCAATGTGGTGTTCATACTATACGATTAGTTATATTTCAAAAATATTTTTATAGGAGAATATTTTAATTAATTTATGTAACACCAGAACGTACAATACGATCCATATCATGTAGTACTATGTATAAAAAAATTAAAATATTCAAAATCATTTTTGCTCCCCCTGTGAGTGTGTATGATCACCAAGCTAATAAATATCATTACAGGAATTGACTCAAGAAATTAAAAAAAAATGAAAATTACTTACTCATTTAACATAACTTATTTTACTCAATCTTGAGCTCTAAATCTTCAAAGAACGATGCATGGTGTAGTTGAGATATTAGTCAACACACAAAAAATATGCACTATAAATACTATGATAAATAAAAAGGTAATCAATATTATTTGTTATCATCAAAATCATAAACTTAGAAGCCCGAGTTGCAATAATATTTATGATATCGACTGAGTTAAGCATACATATTTATTCTTTAAGCCTTACATTTGAAGCTTTAGTAAATTTGGGTTTTAGCTAGGCTTTTTAGATTATTATATTGATTTTATTAATTTTAGGGAAGGGAAGGGGTCAAAATTGTATTGAGTGAGACTAATTGAGATCTTTAGGTTCTCTTTTATTTTGGTCAGTATTTTATTTTATTCTTTTATAGTCATGAGCTATTGATAGATTAGTGAATGTACTGATCTCCTAGCTATTGTAAATATACTTTGGCAGAATAAATATAATGAATTATTTTGATGTATATGATTTGAGACATTTTCATTAGATTAATTTATATTGATGAATTCATAGAAGTTCTGGTTGATTATTTAATTGATTAAAATAAGCAATTCTTTTAAATTTTATATTGGGGCATGACGCTCGGCACTAATCCCATACTGTCAAGGTACTCAATAATTTATTGAGCATCATGGAGGATGCTCTCTTTCTTAGTTTGATTAAGCATCATAAACCACTTAGTTTCCTTTGAGTTTTTGCCACTCCACATGGTCACTAAATGATCAATCAGTACGGTTACCACATCTCCCTGATTTCTATCGCCTATAGTAGCATCTCCCTCTCTACTAATAATGGGCTCATCCTTATTGCTGGATTTGTTTTTAGATTCCAGGGTTTTCATCCTCCTTGTAATTTCTTCCAATGAAATTCACTCTAGAGGAAGGGTGGGGTTAATGAATAAGGTATACAAGAAAGAAACTTACGACTGCATAAGAATCTTGCCTGCAATTTGCTTTTTTTTAGTAGAATAGTGATCTCCTCAACAACTACATCCTTCATTGGTGCACTCACCTCCTTCAGGGTGACTTCACTCATGCTCTCTAGTATGATTTCAAGTGGAAAATGATGATTACCCACACTATCAAGACCTTCACAATCCTCAATTTTTAGGTCGACCAGTCATCCTCAATGATGATTGAAACCTTGATATCAAATCACATTTTCTTTAGCAGAGAGCCAATAGTAAGATCGATTGAGTTAATAGAAACATATTCCTCTCCCTCAACAACAACCTCACTTGGTATGTCTTTTTTCAAATTTGGGGCCTCCATGCCAAAAGCCACTCATGCTCTTTTATAGGAAGCCTTCCTAGAGGATCGAATGCTAAGAAGAGTGGAAAGATTCATCTCTTCAAAATCAATTAATGCTCAAAAATTAAAAATAAAGCAAATACTAACTAGACTAGAAACTAGTATTTATAAAAAAATTAGATGATGGGGCCATTTGATCTCTGATGGTACATGAACATCGATATCCATAATGAATTTAAGGCAATATATTTGTATTTACTCAGACTATTTTCTCTGGGTTATCACCCTTATCAAACCTTTTTGACATTCAATATTTAAAGGATCAAATAAATTAAGGAACTAAATATACACCCATGACTATTTATGTAGGTACACATTTGTAGGGGTCTTGCATGTTATATTTGAGTCGAGCTGAAGGAGAACCCTCTCTACACTTGGAATTGTTGTAACTCAAACTCATAAGTTTATGTTTTTGATGATAATGGCTCACATCCTTATGTCTACTTATATTTATAATATAAATTTATTTGTGTGTGAACTAATATTTCAGAAAAACCATGCACTATCCAACGAAGATTCCAGACTCAAGATTAGGTAAAATAGGTTATGCTGTAAAGATTTTTGTAATATTCATTGATGTATTTTTTATTCTTTAAGTCAAGTCCTGTAAGGGTGTATGCTAGCTTGGTGACCACACACACACATTCAGGGGGAGTGAGATTGAGTCAAAACCAAATATTTAAATTTTTAACTAATCATACTATATGATTTATATCATATTATACAATCAATTCATCTAACTAATCATATTAGATGATTTAGATCATTCAGGATGATAAGTTATGATCATTAAAAAAACCACCAATCATAATTTAGGCATGATTTTGAAATGCAAATTTTATTCTAATCATACAGGATAATGTACATCACATTAGATGATTTATGACAATCACACTGAAATTGATCATGTGATTAGTCAATCGAATATGCTTAATTTTGATATTATGATCATATGTATGAGTTGGATTATACTTTATGATTAATAGAGACAATTTTGGTCATCCCATAGTTTATCCTGCATGAACTACATTTTAGTTGAACAAATCATCATGGATGATATGTTCAAATACTTGAACTAATCGTACAGGGTAATGCTGATCATACAAATAAAAAAGGGATAATTCTGGACGATCTTTTATGAAAGAATTAATTTTTTAGGGTTTTTGAAGCCATCTATTTAAGCTTTCTCCAAAGATATTGTAAGTGCCTTAGGTATGAATTGAGTCTCTATTCTTCTGAAGAAAACTTGAAAGAGAGACTCAAAAAGGAGAGAGAAAAGGGTGGTTTTTGAGAAGGAGAAGATCCTTGTGGGTTTTAAGGGAGTGTGAAGGGGGGTTTCACATATTTTCTCTGACAAGCTTGCATCTTAGTACCATCTAATTCAAGGTTTGTCTTGAGGAAAGTTTTGGGAAGAGAAAGATCTCTTTAGTGTTAAAGGACCCAACTACTCTGCCGCACTAGGGAAGGTGAAAGAGATTCAGGATTCTCTGCCTCACCAGGATTTGCTTGTTATTAATGTTAACTCCTCACTCTCATCATATACTAGGCTACTTTCATCGATGTCTTTAGCTTTTAGAAAATTGGAAAGTCTACTGAATCATAAGCATAAGCATCAACAAAAGTAGAACAAAGATAAAAATGATAAGAATGCTAAGATTTATGCAAATGTTATTTATTTTAGGTGTAGGAAGCCCGGGCATATGAAAAATTAGTGCCCTAATATAAAAACTCTTCATGCAAAGGAGTAGGGTAAAAATAAGCAAATTGTAATAAGGGCAAATGATAAAAATTAAAAGATCTCTTAGGGAGCCTAGCTTCTGAATCATCAGACCATGAGCAAGATGATGAGGCATAAAATTTTGTTTGCATGTTTCTGTGTTATAGTTAATGCATGCATATATGTTCCTTGTATTGATTTTTGTTTGTCGTGAATGTTTATACTTTCTTTATTATCTTAATGTTTTGTAATTTATGTTTGTAATTTTTTATTTTATTTTATTTTCATATATGTTTTTTGAGAACACTCTCTGATCATGACCCCCAAATCACATCTCACATCGTATTTGCATAAGAGAATCAATCACTTCACATATATTTTAAAAATAAAAAATTTACCTTCTTTTCACTTAAATTTTTTGTAAGTGATCATTGACTTTTTTAAACAATTAAAGAAAGAAAAATTTATGATTATCCATCTTCCTCTAACTCCTTTAGTGGTATAGTTTTTTATTTCAAATTAAAAATTAGACAAAGAAATAGAAATCTATTTTATCTTCCTACAATTCTCTATCTCTTTTAAATATTTTTATAAATCAATGAATATATTTCAAATTTTCTTACTCAAGATATATGTCTATATTAGATGAATTAGTTTTTCATTTATTGTTTACTCTTCTCTATAAAAGAGAGTTGGATCCATTTTTCTTATATTTGGAATATAATATCATAACTGAAATTTTTTTTAAAGACTTAAAAGGAAGCAAGTTGGCAAAAAATAAAAAGAGATAAAAAATAAGATAAAAATGAAAAGATATGCAATGTCCAATAATTAATTGCAAGATGCACAAAGTGTATCAAAAAATTAAAAGATGCGTAAAATGAGCCAAAATTGATAAATAGGCACAAAATGAGCTCACAATGATTTAGCATTCCATCCTATCAAGTTTTAAAATCTTAGACAAATTCATGTTCCAATTGATATCATCCACACTTGAATTTGAGAATCATCATTTTTGGCTCAGCACTTTGTAATGATATTCTCTTAGGATATATTTCAAAACTAATTTATTTTTAGAATTAGATTTTTGTTTAAAAAAGTACTTTAACCTATATGGAGCCTAAGCTAGGGTTAATAAAATTCAAATTTCCAACCTTTCTAGATCTTAGTGTAGTCAATTTTTTTCTTACTAAGTTTTTGATTAAAATCAAGAGATAACTTTCTCATTTTGAGAAAATTTGTTAAAGTTAATTGAATCTTCTAAAACATCACCACCACCTCCACCTGATCAAGGTCGGTTTGACCTTTTGTGTTTGTTTTATTTTTTTATTATTTATTTCATTTTTTATTATTTATTTGTTTTTGTGTGCTTCTCTTTTTTTTTTATAATGGAAAGGGGAAGAATATATTTGGCTGATTTTATTTGCTCATCTTGTATTTGCATTTATTTATCGATTATTTATATTTTTCTATTGCTTAGTTTCTTAATTTTATTTATCTTAAATAAAAAAATTGTTTTCCCTATTTTTAATATAATTATCTTAGTGAGGAAGAGATTAGGAGAAAATATTTTTAAATTTATAAATTTAACAAATAATAATTTAGGCAATATTTTTAATTTTATATTTTATTTTAATCATCCAATGCGATGTACATTGTATTGGATGATCTATAACAATCATGCCTAAATTGATCATGTGATTAGTCAATCGAATCTTCTTAATTTTAATAATCTGATTGTACTATTTAAACTGGATCATACTGTATAATCAATATAGAAGATTTTGGTCATCCCATGGTTCGTCATAGATGAACATTTCTATTGAACTACTTGTCCTAAACTATTAAATAATTATATTGCATGTTCTGTTCAATTACTTGAATTAATTGTACAAGGTAAGAATGATTGAACTGGCTGAAAAGGGTTATTATGAACTAATCATACATGATTGTACTAGATGATCTTTTATGATAAAATTAATTTTTTGGGGTTTTTGAAGCCCTATATTTAAGCTTTCTTCAAAGATATTGTAAGTGTCTTTGGCATGCATTGAGTCTCCATTCTTCTGGAGAAAATTTAAAGAGAGAGCCTCTAAAGGGAGAGAGGAAAGGGTGGAGTTTGAGAGGGAGAAGATCCTTGTGAGTTTCAAGGGAGTGTGGAGGGGGTTTCACATGATTGCTCCAACAAGCTTGCATCTTACCATCAGATTCAAGGTTTATCTTGAGGGAAGTTTTGGGAAGAAGAAGATCTCTTAGGTGCCAAAAGACCCGGCTACTCCATCGCATTGGGTAAGGTGAGAGTGATTCAAGGTTCTCTACCTCACCATGAGGGTAAAAAGGAGTCTGGTTCTCTACCTCACTTGAAGGGTGAAAAGGAGTCAAGGCTCTGTGCTTGTGAAAGGAGTACGGTCCTCTACCACACCAGGTTGGTGGAAATATTTTTGGTAAGGGCTTCTTCGCCTAGCTTTGGCAGCTAAAAAATAGTCACTAAATAAATTTTTAAGTGGTATTAGAGTACTTTTAGGAATAATTCATTTAAGGCAGTCGTTTAAGAGCTATGATGGAGCTCAATTCTATAGCACAACAAACCATCTTCAACCACGTCTTCTAAGAAATTTCCCTCCCCTACGAGGGTGACTTTAAAAGTTTTATCATTCATATAAATCTTTATTCATCCACGACAGATTCAAGCCTCACATATGAGACACATAAAAAATTAAGCTAGCATCATATACCTTCCTTATAAGACATCTCTCGCAATTATATTGACCTCAATACCTCATCTAAACTCATCTTGCCTCCTTTCACCTCAATAGGCCAACCTTAGTCCAGCTTCCTACCAATGTTGACTCAATCCATAAATTCATCCTACTCATATTCTCTCTTATGGTGATCGCCATTTTACTCAGCATAGAAAAGTGAGCTACATCAAAGATGGATGGAGCATCTACTGTATCCCATACGCATATGTGGGTCTCCAAAAGGATATTCCTAATAGGGTTAGAAAGCAATGGATACAACCATACTATCCCGTAGGACAAAGTGATTATAAGACTTTACACTCAATGCAAAAAGCCCAACGAAAGAATAAATGGAATTATACAAATGATTATCCATGGAGAATAATACCTTTCACTTATACATATCTATAGATAATAATATATATGACTTGATAGCCATGAGATTTCCCTTATTCGATACATCAGCTTGAATGAGATTTATTTGATATAGGTGTTAGTTTCACATCATCATAAGCTCGCAGAATTAATTATATCATAGGCCTTGACCTAAAAATACTCTCGATTAGGAATGCTATTTTATTTTCTTCTTAACTTGGTGCATAGTAATGTTCCTAAGTTCTTCTAATTTAAAATAGAAAAACTCTTTTCTTCATCTTTAGCAAGGATTAGGTTTCTTTAAAATATAAAGATTTGATTAAAAATTTGAGTTTAGAAGATTTTAGATTGATTTACTATCTTAGGAAAAATTATAGAATTAAAATTTATCAAGAGTTAGAGAAGACACAATGAGGGGTTTACAATCTGAACTTATTTTTACTTGGAGCAAGCTGCAAGCCAAAACTCAAAATACAATTAATCACCTTATGAATGCAAGAAAGGACAGCTCTATCCTAAAGAATTAAGGATTTTTTATTCAAAAAGATTAATCTAGATTATAAAATATGCAGATGTATCTAACTAATATCATGTCACATGCATGCATAAAGTCTTTTATTCATTTATTTTGAAATATAAATATAACTCATAGTCTATGAGAAAGTAAGGTGACCAAGCTCCACTATAACATTCTTGATTTTCTATACTTATGAATGAAATATGTCTAAATATGATTGTTTATTATCTTTTGACTGCAAGTCTATATTATATAATCCTAGAAGAGTACACATACTAAAGAAGAGGAGATTACCTTGTGGAACCCTATACATTTACATAAGCAATCATATTTAGCTTTTTATAACTTTTTAAGTCCATATAACTCGATCTAGTTATATTATAGACATTTTATATTTATACTTAACTCTTTCATATACATTTGCACCTATGTACATTTTACTTCACTTTACTTTTACAAGTAAGCTTTGATACATTCTACTTTGCTCTTCTTCTTAAAATAAACAAAAAGTGCCCTAAACATAAATACAACATTTGGATGAATATAGTGTAGGTGTATACAATTTAATAAAAAAAAGCTCACCAACAAAGAAGTAGTTATGCATGCCATGATATCCAGAGTACTAAACTAAACAAACACACCAACGATATACTCCATGTAAATTTACATGCATCATATCAAACACACTACGGCATAACCTAAGACTAGAGTTAGTGATCATAACAAATAGGTTGTAGTGTATGTATAAGCTATGTGGTTTGGGATATACCCTAGGTTCATCATTATTTGACGTATTCTAACACCTTTATTATGTTTGTTTAAAGTCAAAGGACATTTAGTTTGAATTTGAGTTACTATTTTAGTCCTTAAACTTTTCAATCAAATACTCCTTTGCCTTTCTAAAAGGAGTCAAACATAGGGGTATAAAAGCTTTAATATCTAAAAGGAGTCAAACATAGTTTGAATTTGAGTTACTTTTTGAATGATTTATTTAAGTTGAATAGAAATTGTCTTTATTTACACCAAGGCTAAAACATTTAATTCACCTTCCTTGGTGCAACTTAATAGCCTTATAAGTCTGGGTTACCCATCAATTATCATGGTTAATTATGTTTGATTATCATTTACTATTGTTTATTGGTTTGGATTGATTGAGTTGAATAATTATTGAATTATTGAGATTTTATTAAATTTCTTTGATATTTAATTATTTTTAATGATAGAGTTGCTTGAAGATTGACTTTTTTATTTATTTAAAATTTTAAGTATTTTTTTAAAATAAATGTTAGATTTAATTTGGACTTCAATGCCTATAAGTTTGTGTGAATTTAATTTGTTTGGAATCGTTATAGATTTTATAGGTTCAACCTTTTAATTAATGAATTAATTAAGTGAATTAATTAATGCACTTTACAATTTCAGTGGTTGCATGTTTTGTTCTAAATGGCTTGAGCTTTAACGGGTATTATTAAGACTTAATTTGGATTTATTAGGAATTAATGAAGTCCTATGTCAATTATTTTTGTGTATGTCGGCTATATTTATTAACAAATCAAATGATCTTCAATTACAGTGGGATTTAAAATATAAATTCATTAGAACATGTACTTCAAACCCACAGAAATTGGCTTCATCAAAGCATTCCTAGATTACATAATTAATCACCCAAGGTAAACTCAGATATACACTTGGGAATTTAGTTCATTCAAGCTAATTATTGGATTGGATAATTAATTAAAACTATGCATCCCTAGATTTAGCACTAACGAGTAAGGTCCTACTCACTACTGGGCTATCGATTTTGGAAAATTAAATGCATGATTTCTATAAGGGGGTTCCTATTCACATGCATGACTTTGAAGACCTATGGGGCCCTAAGTTTTAAATAATTTACTTCATCGGAGCAATTCAATAGTGCAATCGATTTGCTCTCACCTTACAAAGATGAGATGGAGAGAAGAGGAAGCCCGAGCTCGTTGTCCAAATATCTCCACATTTTCCTCTCAAATAACACACAGAGAGAGGTATGTGTTAGAATTTTATGCAATATAATTTCCATATATATATATATATATATATATATAACTCATGGTGATGCTCAAGAATCATTATACACATTAACATAAGATATTACTTCAAGTTCCTCCTTTCATGAATTATGAATATATACAACTTAACATAGAAATTCATTTACAAAGAAATATGATTTATTTTGCAAATCTTCATGTCAAAATATGTAAAATGAATCATGCAACTCTATACAAACTATTCTCATATTGAGTTTAGAGTACAAGAATTCAAAAGAGAAGCTACACAAAGAACATTACTCAAGACCACTCTTATTTTTTGCTTCATCTCAATATGCCTATTTAAGTGCAAACAAATGAAGGAATGCATAAAGCTCTACTCCTCCCCACATACACATTATCATAAGATATTACTATTCTCATACTGACTTTAGAGTACAAGAATTCAAAAGAGAAGCTACACAAAGAACATTACTCAAGACCACTCTTATTTATTGCTTCCTCTCAATATGCATATTTTAAGTGCAAACAAATGAAGGAATGCATAAAGCTCTACTCCTCCCCACATACTCAAAACCTTTTTAACATAAGTATTCATCACTACATTGAATAGATATATACTCAACATTGAGTATAAAGCATATGAGGTTGTCCAACATAATTATAAATCTTTGTATTAAGGGTGACTTCTAAAGCATGCCATAGAATATACTTCATTTTGAAATTTATATAATCAACAAAATTACATATTAAAATTGATTTTTCATATATTGATAATCGTATTAATTCTTATGGATTTAAGTATAATGATTAAGATACTGAACACCATAATTTAAGTAAACTTTAAATCAAATAGAGATCGATGTGTGAATTTACATGAGCAGAGAAAATTAATTAAAGCCTTGTTTATGATAATTTTTTTGTTGCTTTCTAAAGCCGCTTTGTAGTACAAAAATTAATTAAAGCCTTGTATGTTATCAAATGGAGATTGATGCGTGAATTTCTAAAGCCGCTTTCTAGAAATTTTTGTACTAGAAAGTCATTTCAGAAAGCAGTATTAAAGCTGTCCCAAATGAAGCTCAAGTTGCCAACAACTTTGATTTGCAAAGAATTTGAATCTATATGAATTTTATTATAAGTAATTTTTTGCTTTGATCAAATTAATGACCACGTTGGTTTTATAAAACATTTTTTCAGAAGGATATTTGCATGACAAGCTCTCCAACTGTCTCTCATTTCATTAGAGTTTTAGGCATGGAAACTGAACATGCTCGTCATGACATATATCAACCCTTACCACCAGCTTCTATTTATTTAAATAAAACAATAATATTGCATAGATATTTTTTATTAAAGCCAAAGGACACGACTCATATCACATCTTACTTGTTATAATTAGTGAAGCATTTGAACAATGGAGTAGGTCCATAATCCTTGTGTAATGATTTAAATATACAATTATTTTATTTGTTTTTTTTTCCTTTTGGGCTCAAAATGGGTAAAATGACAATGAATGTGTATGCATATGTCAAATAAAAGAAATCAATTCTGTCATAAATGGAAATTAAATCAAATTAGCTTATAAGTTGATCTAGCATGAATAAGAATTACAATGAAATACTTTAAGATGATTTTAGCTAACCAAAATAATTAATTAGAACTATAATTAGATATCCAAGGAATATTAAACCATTCTTGTGAAACCATTAAAATTTTCAATATTTTTTTTTTCTGTAATTTTTGGAATCCCTAAAAGAATTACTATGAATTTTTTATTATAAATTAAGTTATGAATAATAGTTATATTATTATTATTTTATTAAAAGATATATCTTTAAAATCACTACATTTCCTATTGTTAAAATCTCATTTTCCAGAAACAGGTTTGGTTAGAGGAGCTTTTGGAAAATTAAGAGAAAGAGTAGGGAGAGAAAGAAGGTAAAACCATATTTTTGGGGCCGACTTCGGGCGTTTTTTTGTCTTGTCAACTTCAAATTGAGAAATTTATTCGATCTCGAGGTAAGTCAAGCATTAATGCATAGCTCAATTTTGCAAAAAAAATATGTACTTTTTAGCTAATTTTTTTATTAAAAATTTTGTATATGTTAAGCAAAAATCGGATCACTTACACAGTAAAACTTTAATGATCTACATAACTTTTTATATATTATAGAGATTAAGATTATGGCATATTTTAATATTTTTCTGAAAAGTTTTAACAATGGAGATTTTGAAAATTTGTGAGATTTTGTTTATAGAATATAAATTATGTGGATGTTTGAGAAGATAATGTGTGTTCTATGCAATAATATCTTAAAATTATTATTTTATCACATTGCCATGGTAATGTGGTAAGTTTTCTAAAAATAAGTACTTTTTTGTTGCTTAGTTTGGATTTTCCTATTGTCTTTTGTGCTATCATGTATATAATGCAACATGTAAAATTTTGATACATGCCAGCTCCAATGTACTATTTAATTCTTTATAATAATGTGATGGATATTATGTTATAGTGTGTGATTTGTAAAATTATATGTCTATTGAGAGCTTAAAATAGTTAATTTTCTTATTCATGAATAGATTTTGGTATCATAATATGTATAGTATTATTATAGTAGTATGTGATAGTTATATAATATTATATATAAGTAGTATATATATATATATATATTTAATATATATATTATATATATATATATTATATATATGTATAGTAATATATTATATATATATTTGGCGGTCATTTAAGGGGTAAAATCTTTTTGAGATTTCCTATCTGTGTTGTCAAAGAAGCTGCTGGATAGTTTATAGTGCATGGCCATGAATCTTTTTGAGATTTTTTGTTTTGATGACAAGTGATTATGTAGATTGCTTTTATGCTATATTTAGTTCATAAATAAAAAGGGAGTTATATAGTTGTCAGAATTTTTGGGTTGCTTTTTTGGGTCCAAAAATGTGATATGATCTGCTATGTTGATATAAATGTTTAAAATTTATTTATTTGTTAAGTATTGTTATTTAAATCAGGGAATAACTGTCATGCATTTATTATATCTCTCAATATTGTGATTTGTATTTTTAAAATGCATTTAACTATTTTTAAATATTTAATAAATATATTTGTGATAAAAAAATATTTGGAAAATTTAGATTAGTTTTGTTTTGTGGCTTGTTGAGCTGTTGTAGCTTACTATGATTTGCTTCTGATTTTTAGGATCTGGGAAGGGGAAAGGATATTGACTAGCAGTTCAGAATTAGATTTGAGGTTATAGCTATTTTTATTTTTTGATTTTTATACAGCTATGACTAGTTAAATTTTTAGTTTTATTGCTCTTACATGTAGCCATGTATTAAAATGTGGATATATTTTTGATGAAATGAAAGAAATATGGTAGATGAGATTATTTTCAGTATTTACATATTTTAGTAACTCTATAGTATATAGTTTATTTTAATGAATATTGGCATAAAATTTAAAATAATTTCAAAAATAGATCTTAGGATTTGTCTGTCATAAAAGGACATGTTAGATTAATGCAATTCCAACCCAAGCAATATAACTTAAGAGAAGGTTCAAATGAAGGCAACTTGAATTAGGGGCATCAATATTTGAACATACCTAAAATCTGACCCAACCCAACGAAAAAATTTTTGGATTTGGGTCAACCCATTTGTCATAAGGGTAAAGTTTATGTTCAATAAACTGACCCATTTCAAAATTCGGGTCAGGTTTGGGTTAACACTTAAATGACCCCAAAACCCGGATCCGACCTCTCACTCCACGCTAGCTAGTCATGATAGCTCTCCATCTTTGTGCTCTTTAGACCTGAAAGCGACTCATCGTGACCGTTTGAGACGTGACACATCTACACTCTACACCCGAACCACTCAACTTCTCTCACTCTTCTAAGTTCTGTTGTCCCGCATAGGAAGCTCTCACATAAGTGTATGTGATGCGTCTGCACTCTACACCAAGAATCACAACTTTGGCTCAATTGCATCACCCATAGCAGTAAGCTGCCCTCCCGTGTCGTGCATTC